>NW_025534656.1:20000-167170 GCF_020615455.1 Coregonus clupeaformis
ATAGAGGGGACGCTCCGGTTGCAGCTGCGGATCAGCGTGAAGATGACCAGCGTGGCGCCGCTCGTCACCAGACGCTCACAGCACTCTGGGGACAGCCTGGTGGCGGTCTCTGCACACACACACACACACACACACACACCATCCACCTCCTGTTAGCCAACCAGTCTCCCTAACAGAGTTCATCATGTCAATACCCCAATAGTACCAAACAGTGTACTACTCCAGCTCCAGCTGTTAAGCTCTGACATGCTGACAACTAGCTCTAACCCTGTCTATAGTGAAGTAAAGAGATGTTACACATTTCCAATTCCCATGTAATGGTTCTTTCGGGACTGTTATTGCTCAAGTATAGTGGGATGAGCGTGGTCTTACCCAGGTTCTTCAGAGCCTCCAGGATATAGGAGAAGTGCTTGTATTTGAGGAGGTATTCGATGGCCCAGGACGTCTTGTTGCACAGCCGGTCCTCCTCTCGTACCTCCTCAGACACCTTCCGCAGACGATGCCTCATGGCCACCACTTTACGATTGTCATGGAGCTTTCTGGACTGGTGGCCTCGCCACAACGCCTAAACAGACAGAAGGGGTGATCCAGGATGGTAGGGAGAGAGAGAGGGGGTGATCCAGGATGGTAGGGAGAGAGAGGGGGTGATCCAGGATGGTAGAGAGAGAGAGAGGGGGTGATCCAGGATGGTAGAGAGAGAGAGGGGGTGATCCAGGATGGTAGAGAGAGAGGGGGTGATCCAGGATGGTAGAGAGAGAGGGGGTGATCCAGGATGGTAGAGAGAGAGGGGGTGATCCAGGATGGTAGAGAGAGAGGGGGTGATCCAGGATGGTAGAGAGAGAAGCAGGGCGAGAAAATGAAAAAAAGTATTACAAAAAATATATTCTACATGACATGTTCTAATGACATCAAAGTAAAGCAAGGATGCTCCAGTCTGCGCTCCAGTCTGACTGACTGGAACTTAATTCCCTCTTGTATGTATTGAACCGGGACTCAGGCTCAGTACCTGTGCCTTGATGATGCCCTGCTGCACCCTCTGTTCCCGCCTGCGGAGGAGGAAGGTCCTGGCGGCGTGCTGGATGGTGGAGGCGGCGTGATGGCGGCGGGCTAACCAACTCCTGGCTGCCCTCTGGGCCACGACCACCCTCCTCCTGTCCTCCAGGTATCGCCGCCTCTGAAGCCGTGCTCTCAGCCACCTCTGGCAGGATCACAATGACAGAGAGACATGGTTGATTGATGCGATGTCTTGATAATCTCAACTCATATTGGTGACAGCATTCAGTTTGGGGTTCCAGTAATTAAAAGGGATGATGTTGTACCTGTACACATATGACAGAGGTGATCTGTCTCTTGGCAGACTGCAGAGCCCAGTGTGACCTCAGAGCTCTCTGGATCCTCACAGCACACAGGTGCTGGTACACAGCCGCGCAGAAACGCACCCTCCTCTCCGCAGAGGCCGCTTCTCTCAACTAAAAGGACAGAGGACAAAACAAAGACGGTGTTTCGATCTCGTGTTTTCTGAGACCACTATAGACAGTTGGCCTTCTTGTAATAATCTCAACATACACCTAAACATTCACCACTGATTCAGGGTCAGTTGACTTCACCAGTCCTAATTGTAACATTAACGATGTACTGTAGGCTTAACTGATCCTAGATCAACAGTTATACAGCTTCTATTACCTGTCTCCTTGCGATCCAGCCTCTGCAGTGAGCCTGGAGAGTGATGGCAGCTTGTTTCAAACGTGTGTATTTGACGCGCTCTGCTTTAGCCTGCTGCATAGCTCGGACTCTCCTCTGTAGGACCAGGGCAGCCGCTCTTCGTCTCTGGAACGCCCGTTTCTGGACCCATCCCCGGAAGGACGACTGGACCAGCACCGCAGCCCTCTGCTCCTGGAGGGGGAGGGGAGATTGAGTCATCCAAACTGAAACTGAACCTCTATCATCAGAGTTGGCAATCAAAAGAAAGATGGACCTGGCTGGATAAAGGTGTGTATGAGATGTCATAGGCTTACCTTACGCAGTTGACTCCTGGTCGCATGGCCTCTCCATGATGCTTCGACTGTGACAGCGGCAGCTTTCATAACCAGGAAGTTGTGACGCTCTTCCCTGGCTTTCAAGGTCTCCCTCCATCTGCACTGAATGACCCTTACACTACGCTGGATCAGTAGGAACCTGGAGGGGGAAAAAACCAAGCACTTAATTTGACTGAGACCCACTTTTTCATATCAAAGTAAGGCACATCCAAACTAGTCGACAGGACCCTAGTCATCAAAGCAATCAATGAAATTTAGAGGACAAACCATTTCTGATGCTGAAACAACTAAAAAGGTTACGTGATATTATTACCTGTTGCGTAGATGCCTGGTCTGCATACATCGGTGGACTGTGGCGACAGCCGCCTGCCGTTTCTTGGCACTCCGTCTGGCAAGGTCACCACGGAACACTGCCTGCAATTCAAACAAGCAATGAGATAACATTCGACCATGATCAATAAAATAATATATTGATCAATTTCAGTATGGAATATTATTAGCAGTAGTAGTTGATTGATTACTAACCTGAATAAGAAGAGCAGACTTCTTCATTTCCAGGTACTTTACCCTCTCTCTTTGGCAGAGGAGATGGGCCCTGAAACATTCCTGTATTAAAGCAGCAGATGCCCTTTGACGCTGGAACCGTCGCCTCTCTACCATTCCACGGTAAAATGCCTGTATGGAAAAAGGAACAGTAATTTTAGTCAACTACTGTCCAATATTGGCATGTAGTTACGGTCTTTTTAATAAATCCAAAGAATGTTTACATCAAATAGACTATAGAGGAAAGAAGACTTTGGTACACACCTGAATTGTGACTGCACTTCTCTTGAGCTTCTGGTACCTCTTGAGTTGGATGTGTCCACGCACTCTGGCCTGCAGCGTTTGGACACTGGTCAGGGTCTTTAGGTACAGGGACCGCTGCTCTCTCTGGACCTGCCAGCTTCTGTAGTGCTTTTGGAGAGTCGCGGCCGCTGACCGACGCTTCAGGAAACTCCTCCTCGCCGTCCAAGCCCTGCAGTGAGACTGCAGCTTTACTGTGCTGGATCGCAGGGTCAGATACTTCCTCCGTTGGATGGACATGCGTATCACGGACTGGATCATGACCGCCGCACGTTTGCGTCTCGCCAGCCTTCTCGCCAGTGTTCCACGGATGGCTGACTGAAGTTTCACAGCAGCTTCTCTGATGGCCAAGTAATCGTCCCTTTGTCGTCTGAGCACGTTGCATGACCTGTACCATCTTTGGATCGTGACGGCAGAGGCTTGTGTTTTGGTGTACCGTGTCCTTGCCTGGTGTCTTCTGAAGGCAGACTGGATCGACACAGCAGCAGCTTTTTCCTTCAAGAAGCGTTGTCGTCCGATGCTCATCATCAGAAATGACTGAATCTTCCTGGCTGCTCTCTTCTGTTTTGCCAGCTCCTTTGCTTGTTTTCCCCTGTACAAAGCCTGAAGGTTTATCACAGCATTTCTCGTCTGATGGTAGTTCTCCAACTGAGAGTTTCTCAATCTTTGAGCTCTGAATCTTTGCTGAAGAACACTGGCTGCCCAATGCTGCCTCCTATAAGCAGACTGCTGCTTGTGCATCCTGAAGTTGGCCTGGATCACAGTGGCAGCTCTGTGCATCTTAGCAAAGTCTTCTCGAACGCGATAACCTCTGAAAGCTGCCTGAAGGACTATGGCAGACTCTCTGAGCTTTATGAATCTGTCTCGGTCTAGTTTCATTTGAATGTGAGATCTGAAGTATCTCTGGATGATGATGGCAGCAAATCTCATGGCCTGGAACTTGACTTCCTCTCTGTGCTTTCTGAAGACAGCCTGGATTGTGGTGGCAGCTTGATGTTGAAGACTGATCTCCTTTCTGGCTCTCTGGCCTCTGTAGGCTGCTTGGAGGAGGATCGCAGCACTGCGCATTCGTTGGTAGAGCAGCATCTGCTGTTTTGCTGCAACAGTGGCACGATATTTATGTTGAATGGCAAGGACAGAGGATCTCAAGGAGAGGTACTGTCGGCGTAAGCAGTGAGCCCTGTAACTTCTCTGGAGAACACTGGCGGCCTTCTGCATCTCTCTAATGCTCTGTCTGGATCGCATGCCCCGGAAGGCAGCCTGTAACACGATAACAGCATTCCTCTTTACACTCAGTGCTTTCCTGTCTTCAATCATCTTCTTGTTGGCTCTGTAACGAGCCTGCACTGTGTTCACAGCCCACTGAAGCCTCTTATAGTGCGCCCTCTGCAGGTGTTTTCGGACATGAGATTGAATGAGTATGGCTGCTCTGCGTTCAGTCTGCAACTGCTTCCGGACCTTCTTCCCTCTGAAAGCTTCCTGAAGGACTATGGCAGACTCTCTGAGCTTTATGAATCTGTCTCGGTCTAGTTTCATTTGAATGTGAGATCTGAAGTACCTCTGAATGATGATGGCAGCAAACCTCATGGCCTGGAACTTGACCTGCTCCTTGTGCGTCCCTGAAACTGGCCTGAATCACAGAAGCAGCTCTGTGCATCTTAGCAATGTCTTGCCGAACGAGATACCCTCTGAAAGCTGCCTGAAGGACTATGGCTGAATCCTTCAGTGTCAAGAACTCGTCTCGGTCTTGTTTCCTTTGAATGTGAGATCTGAAGTATCTCTGAATGATTATGGCAGACAGTCTCATGGCCTGGAACTTGACCTGCTCCTTGTACATCCTGAAATTGGCCTGAATTACAGAAGCAGCTCTGTGCATCTTAGCAACGTCTTGTCGAACGCGATACCCTCTGAAAGCTGCCTGAAGGACTATGGCAGACTCTCTGAGCTTTATGAATCTGTCTCGGTCTAGTTTCATTTGAATGTGAGATCTGAAGTATCTCTGGATGATGATGGCAGCAAATCTCATAGCCTGGAACTTGACTTCCTCTCTGTGCTTTCTGAAGACAGCCTGGATTGTGGTGGCAGCTTGATGTTGAAGACTGATCTCCTTTCTGGCTCTCTGGCCTCTGTAGGCTGCTTGGAGGAGGATCGCAGCACTGCGCATTCGTTGGTAGAGCAGCATCTGCTGTTTTGCTGCAACAGTGGCACGATATTTATGTTGAATGGCAAGGACAGAGGATCTCAAGGAGAGGTACTGTCGGCGTAAGCAGTGAGCCCTGTAACTTCTCTGGAGAACACTGCCGGCCTTGTGCATCTCTCTAATGCGCTGTCTTGATCGCATGCCCCGGAAGGCAGCCTGTAACACGATAACAGCATTCCTCTTTACACTCAGTGCTTTCCTGTCTTCAATCATCTTCTTGTTGGCTCTGTAACGAGCCTGCACTGTGTTCACAGCCCACTGAAGCCTCTTATAGTGCGCCCTCTGCAGGTGTTTTCGGACATGAGATTGAATGAGTATGGCTGCTCTGCGTTCAGTCTGCAACTGCTTCCGGACCTTCTTCCCTCTGAAAGCTTCCTGAAGGACTATGGCAGACTCTCTGAGCTTTATGAATCTGTCTCGGTCTAGTTTCATTTGAATGTGAGATCTGAAGTACCTCTGAATGATGATGGCAGCAAACCTCATGGCCTGGAACTTGACCTGCTCCTTGTGCGTCCTGAAACTGGCCTGAATCACAGAAGCAGCTCTGTGCATCTTAGCAATGTCTTGCCGAACGAGATACCCTCTGAAAGCTGCCTGAAGGACTATGGCTGAATCCTTCAGTGTCAAGAACTCGTCTCGGTCTTGTTTCCTTTGAATGTGAGATCTGAAGTATCTCTGAATGATTATGGCAGACAGTCTCATGGCCTGGAACTTGACCTGCTCCTTGTACATCCTGAAATTGGCCTGAATTACAGAAGCAGCTCTGTGCATCTTAGCAACGTCTTGTCGAACACGATACCCTCTGAAAGCTGCCTGAAGGACTATGGCAGACTCTCTGAGCTTTATGAATCTGTCTCGGTCTAGTTTCATTTGAATGTGAGATCTGAAGTATCTCTGGATGATGATGGCAGCAAATCTCATAGCCTGGAACTTGACTTCCTCTCTGTGCTTTCTGAAGCCAGCCTGGATTGTGGTGGCAGCTTGATGTTGAAGACTGATCTCCTTTCTGTCTCTCTGGCCTCTGTAGGCTGCTTGGAGCAGGATCGCAGCACTGCGCATTCGTTGGTAGAGCAGCATCTGCTGTTTTGCTGCAACAGTGGCACGATATTTATGTTGAATGGCAAGGACAGAGGATCTCAAGGAGAGGTACTGTCGGCGTAAGCAGTGAGCCCTGTAACTTCTCTGGAGAACACTGCCGGCCTTGTGCATCTCTCTAATGCGCCGTCTTGATCGCATGCCCCGGAAGGCAGCCTGTAACACGATAACAGCATTCCTCTTTACACTCAGTGCTTTCCTGTCTTCAATCAT
Organism: Coregonus clupeaformis; assembly: GCF_020615455.1. NCBI lineage: Eukaryota > Metazoa > Chordata > Actinopteri > Salmoniformes > Salmonidae > Coregonus > Coregonus clupeaformis. The sequence continues at coordinate 26,388 of NW_025534656.1, forward strand.
CTTCTTGTTGGCTCTGTAACGAGCCTGCACTGTGTTCACAGCCCACTGAAGCCTCTTATAGTGCGCCCTCTGCAGGTGTTTTCGGACGTGAGATTGAATGAGTATGGCTGCTCTGTGTTCAGTCTGCAACTGCTTCCGGACCTTCTTCCCTCTGAAAGCTTTCTGAAGGACTATGGCAGACTCTCTGAGATTTATGAATCTGTCTCGGTCTAGTTTCATTTGAATGTGAGATCTGTAGTACCTCTGAATGATTATGGCAGACAGTCTCATGGCCTGGAACTTGACCTGCTCCTTGTGCGTCCTGAAACTGGCCTGAATCACAGAAGCAGCTCTGTGCATCTTAGCAACGTCTTGTCGAACGCGATACCCTCTGAAAGCTGCCTGAAGGACTATGGCAGACTCTCTGAGCTTTATGAATCTGTCTCGGTCTAGTTTCATTTGAATGTGAGATCTGAAGTATCTCTGGATGATGATGGCAGCAAATCTCATAGCCTGGAACTTGACTTCCTCTCTGTGCTTTCTGAAGCCAGCCTGGATTGTGGTGGCAGCTTGATGTTGAAGACTGATCTCCTTTCTGTCTCTCTGGCCTCTGTAGGCTGCTTGGAGCAGGATCGCAGCACTGCGCATTCGTTGGTAGAGCAGCATCTGCTGTTTTGCTGCAACAGTGGCACGATATTTATGTTGAATGGCAAGGACAGAGGATCTCAAGGAGAGGTACTGTCGGCGTAAGCAGTGAGCCCTGTAACTTCTCTGGAGAACACTGGCGGCCTTCTGCATCTCTCTAATGCGCCGTCTTGATCGCATGCCCCGGAAGGCAGCCTGTAACACGATAACAGCATTCCTCCTTACACTCAGTGCTTTCCTGTCTTCAATCATCTTCTTGTTGGCTCTGTAACGAGCCTGCACTGTGTTCACAGCCCACTGAAGCCTCTTATAGTGCGCCCTCTGCAGGTGTTTTCGAACGTGAGATTGAATGAGTATGGCTGCTCTGTGTTCAGTCTGCAACTGCTTCCGGACCTTCATCCCTCTGAAAGCTGCTTGCAGAGCAGTGGCTGCCCTACGCTTCAACAGATAGTCCTTCTGGTCTTTTCTTATCATGGCCACATCCCTGCATCTCTGTTGACATAGTAGAACAGCAGTTTTGACCGCAAGGAAGCGTTTCCTGTCCCTGAAACTGAGGAACCTCCTCTGAATGACCACGGCTGCTTGGTGCATCCTAGCAACCTCCATTCTTGCTCTGTGACCGCGATACATTGCCTGAATCACCACTGCAGCGGACTTCATCGAGGTGTACCGCTGCATCTGTAGATCTCTGAGCCGATTGGCCCTGTAATGCTGCTGTACGATGATGGCCGCCCCCTTTGTGGCAAGATAGGCCAAACGCGCTTTGTGCATCCTAAACTGAGCTTGGATGACTGTAGCAGCTTCGCGTTTTGTCCTTAGGTCTCTTCGGACTCTGGATCCCCGGTAAGCAGCCTGTAGCTTTACTGTGTCCCATTTCAACTGTCTGTACTGCTCTCGCTGTGTTCTGCCTGCTACAAGAGCCCGGTATCGACTCTGTAGGACTATAGCGGCACGTTGCAGCAACACATACCTTCTTCTACAGAGAAAGACTCTCACTACTGACTGAAGGACAGCGGCGGCCTGGTGTTTTTGTCTCAGCTCTTGCCTGACTCTCATGCCACGGAACCTGGCTTGTACAGTAACAGCAGCTTTCTTGACCTGGAGATACTCGGTTCTAATTTCTTTCCCTGCCCTATAAGCTCTATATTGGCTTTGGATGGCCAAAGCAGCCTCCTTTCTTGACCTGAACTGTGACTGCAACACATGTCTACGGTAAGAAGACTGAATGAGTGTGGCACATTTATGCAGTTTTTCAATCCTCCTCCTCTCTGCCCTACCTCTCCAGATAGCTTGTATTCTCAATGCAGAATATTGGAGGGCCATATACTCTTTTCTTGATTTCTCCCCCAATAGCCTGGCTCTAAATTGCTGTTGGACAACAATCGCTGATTTTTTCAAGGACAAGAATTTCCTTCTGGCCACAAACTTCTTGAAAGCTGTCTGGATGACTGTGGCTGCCTGATTCTGTTGTTGCGTTAGTCTCCGAGCCGTATGTACACGATAAGCGGACTGTATGGTAACAGCTGCACATCTCATTTTCAGGAACTGTTGCCTCCCTGCATCTCTTTGTACAGAGGCCCTGAACCAACGCTGAATCACGACCGAGGATTGTCTCATCGTTGCCATCTGTTTTCTGACCGTGCTTGCCCTAAAAACACTTTGGATGACAGTGGCAGAGTGATGCTGCAGTTTTAATGTCTCAAAGTTGTGTCTCTGTGCATGACCTCTACACCAAGCCTGAACGAGAATGGCGCTCCGCTGGATGCTAATGTACCGTTTTTGGCACCTGTGCATTCTGTAGCGAGACTGAATCTTTAGGGCAGCCGAGGTTCTTCGGGCCATTTTGTCACTGTGCCATTTCTTAAATGCAGATTGTATCACTGTGGCAGCATGGTTCTCCCTCTGCAGTCTCCGAGTCTTCCGTCTCCGATAGTTTCTCTGGATTTTGACAGCTGCTGATTTCAGTGAGCGGTAACGTTCACACTCTTTCCTTGCCCGAGTCGATGCCCTAACATGCTTCTGAATTACTGTTGCGGCCCACTGTGTCTTTCTGTAGGTAGTGACCGCCATCTTCATCCGCCAGAGAGCTTGAACTTTAACAACGTGCAATCTCAAGCGCTGGTAGTTTTTCAAGGTAACATGCTTTTTCCATTGTGCCTGTAAGACAAGTGAAATGTGCTTAGATTACTCAAACCTATTAGCAGTTATCATTACTGTTCAAGGTCTTTCCACAGTGACGCAAACTGCCAGAGACTGCTTTGCATACTGTAACTCATGCATGTAGTATAGCTACAACTAATGGTGAGCAGGTCCCTTAAGTATGAGCACGATGGGTGGGTGGGTAGGTAAGTAGGAACAACGGCCCATCTCTGAAATTATAGAATACTAAGAAACATACTTGGATTGTGGTGGCAGCAGCAACCTGGAGAGCCCCGAGTAGAGCCCTTCTCCTCAGTGTCAGGGCGTTCCGTACCGAGTAGCCCCTCCATGCAGCCTGGATGCGGATGGCTGCAGCGGTCTGACGCACAGCTCTGCGTCTCTGAAGAAACTGCCTGACCAGCACCTGGATCTTCCCTGCAGCTATAGTCCTTTCCTATACCAGATGAGGGGATAGGTGAGATGACAGAAGTTTTTCAATGTACAAGAGATCAGAAAAACACAGAAAAACAGTAAGAGGATGTCAGGACTAGTTGTCATGACTTTTAGAGGTAATATAGACAAGACGCACCTGGTAAAGCTTCAGATCCTTCTTCAGCCGGTACTTTCTCCAAGCTCCCTGGATGACCCTGGCAGCACGGGTCTCATTCCGCAGGTCCAGAAGACGGGCACACAGGAAGGACAGGTAACATGTCACCACCTGGAACAGATAAACACAGATCAAATGGGTCTGGAAACACTTCAGAGATTCAGCATACTTGTCCAAAAAAAAAAAAAAAAAAAAGGCACTGACAATTACAAGAATATATTGAAGTGAATGAGTGTTGAAACAGTTCCCAAGTTTTCCCTGAAAAGAAATGCACACAGTCAAGCCTAGGTAGATCATAAAGCCCCTCCCACCTTCTCATTGGGGATAGTGTTTGACATGTCAGCTGGGTTGATCATGGCAGGAACCCCTCCCAGGTCAGACACTGCAGTGTTGACAAGCCTGAAGTTATTCTTTTCATTCTCCAGAAGCTCTTTGAACTCCATCGATGGCGACTCTGGGCATATTCACAATACATTATAGAAAAATCAGTCATTTACCGGTCCGTTTTCTTATTACACAACTAAAACTTTTTAACTGCTTCACTGAATGGATGTGTTTGGGAAGAAATACCATTTTGTGTGGTGGGCCAGGTGTCAAAGGAGTTGTCCGAGTCGCTAGAGGAGCTGTTGAGTTCGACTCGTCCTCTCTGGGAGCACTCCACCGTTTGGGTGGTGTTGTGGCTGACGCCGTTTGCTGGTAGGTGGCTGGGGTGGTAGTGATGGATCAGGTAGCAGAGGACACGACCGTCTGAGAACGACACCGTGAAGTTCTCTGCCTGGAGAGAGACAAGAGATACACATTTTGAATTCATGTGAAGTGTATAGAGTTGTTTAAAACGTTTTATTTTATAAATCACATCCACAACCATTCCCTGAACATTGAGTACGCCTGCATTTCTTTAAAAAAAATTTGAAACAGGTCACCAACACACTCACCATCAAGTGGTAGAACTGACAGACAGCATTGACCCAGTCCATGAGCAGAGTGATCTTTGAGCTACTGTGTTCGAACAGGGGTCTAGGCTTGGCAGTCTTCTGCAGCACACCTTTGTCGGCCCTCAGTGAGGCCAGCCTCTGTTTGGTTGTCCAGGTGTGTTTAAGGAAACTGATCTCTTCTCTCAGCTGGTCCTCGTCCAGAAGCACCTCCACCTGGACAGAAGGGGGGGAGTTCATTCATGAAAACAGAGTGGAATGTGGGAGGAAAAAGTGTTGTGTTATTGTAAATGGGAGTGGATGAAGCCGAGGAGGGGACGCTTATCCAAAGTCAGTCAGGTTATGAAATATGAAACGTACCTGGAAGGTAAAGATGATCTTCCACAGCAGGCTCAGTGTCTTCTCCCTGTGTCCATCCACAATATCTCTGGAGTCAATGACAGCATCTGGGAGACATAATGGCACTTAGTTAAAGGGCGACTGCACTACCGATTTATTTATTTTATTACCCCTTTTTCGTGATATCCAAATTGGTAGTGACAGTCTTGTCCCGTCGCTGTAACTCCCGTACGGACTCGGGAGAGGCGAAGGTCGAGAGCTATGCGTCCTCCGAAACACGATCCTGCCAAGCCGCACTGCTTCTTGACACACTGCTCGCTTAACCCGGAAGCCAGCCGCGCAAATGTGTCGGAGGAAACACTGTACAACTGGCGACCGTGTCAGCGTGCATGCGCACGGCCCGCCACAGGAGTCGCAAGAGCGCGATGGGACAAGGACATCCCGGCCGGCCAAACCCTCCCCTAACGCGGACGACGCTGGGCCAATTGTGCGCCGCCTCATGGTCTCCCTGTCGCAGCCGGCTGCGACAAGGCCCAGGATCGAACCCGGGTCTGTAGTGACTCCTTAGACCGCTGCGCCACTTGGGAGGCCTTGCACTTACTGATTTGGCCTGGTTTTAGATTTGGTTCATTAAGAAATGCTAGCGGCCAAGACTTAATTAAAACAAGAGTTGGTTCAGGGTGTGGTTTGATGCAGGTGTCTCGTGTGTGTCCGCAGGTGGGAAGAGTTAACCAAATAATTCACCCAATTAGCTTCAGCCGGCTGATGTGCGACCGTGGCAAAAATCGGTTTAACTTTGGATAGCCCATCTCTGGGGATAGTTCATTTCATTTCATTTTAGTCATTTAGCAGACACTCTTATCCAGAGCGACTTACAGGAGCAAGTAGGGTTAAGTGCCTTGCTCAAGGGCACATCGACAGATTTTTCACCTAGTTGGCTCGGGGATTAGAACCAGCGACCTTTCGGTTACTGGCACAACGCTCTTAACCACTAAGCTACCTGCCTCCCCAGGGACCGTCAATAAATTACACAATGTAATTGAGACATTTTTATGTTGCATATCTTTTAGTTGTTTCATTAAAAGCCTTCAATATTTGTACAGTGGGGAAAAAAAGTATTTGGTCAGCCACCAATTGTGCAAGTTCTCCCACTTAAAAAGATGAGAGGCCTGTAATTTTCATGTCATGCGCATAACAAGGTACACGTCAACTATGACAGACAAATAGAGAATCCAGAAAATCACATTGTAGGATTTCTTATGAATTTATTTGCAAATGATGGTGGAAAATAAGTATTTGGTCACCTACAAACAAGCAAGATTTCTGGCTCTCACAGACCTGTAACTTCTTCTTTAAGAGGCTCCTCTGTCCTCCACTCGTAACCTGTATTAATGGCACCTGTTTGAACTTGTTATCAGTATAAAAGACACCTGTCCACAACCTCAAACAGTCACACTCCAAACTCCACTATGGCCAAGACCAAAGAGCTGTCAAAGGACACCAAAAACAAAATTGTAGACCTGCACCAGGCTGGGAAGACTGAATCTGCAATAGGTAAGCAGCTTGGTTTGAAGAAATCAACTGTGGGAGGAATTATTAGGAAATGGAAGACATACAAGACCACGGATAATCTCCCTTGATCTGGGGCTCCACGCAAGATCTCGCCCCGTGGGGTAATATGATCACAAGAACGGTGAGCAAAAATCCTGCAGAGAGCTGGGACCAAAGTAACAAAGCCTACCATCAGTAACACACTACGCCGCCAGGGACTCAAATCCTGCAGTGCCAGACGTGTCCCCCTGCTTAAGCCAGTACATGTCCAGGCCCGTCTGAAGTTTGCTAGAGTGCATTTGGATGATCCAGAAGAGGATTGGGAGAATGTCATATGGTCAGATGAAACCAAAATAGAACTTTTTGGTAAAAACTCAACTTGTCGTGTTTGGAGGACAAAGAATGCTGAGTTGCATCCAAAGAACACCATACCTACTGTGAAGCATGGGGGTGGAAACATCATGCTTTGGGGTTGTTTTTCTGCAAATGGACCAGGACGACTGATCCGTGTAAAGGAAAGAATGAATGGGGCCATGTATCGTGAGATTTTGAGTGAAAACCTCCTTCCATCAGCAAGGGCATTGAAGATGAAACGTGGCTGGGTCTTTCAGTATGACAATGATCCCAAACACACCGCCCGGGCAACGAAGGAGTGGCTTCGTAAGAAGCATTTCAAGGTCCTGGAGTGGCCTAGCCAGTCTCCAGATCTTAACCCCATAGAAAGTCTTTGGAGGGAGTTGAAAGTATGTGTTGCCCAGCGACAGCCCCAAAACATCACTGCTCCAGAGGAGATCTGCATGGAGGAATGGGCCAAAATACCAGCAACAGTGTGTGAAAACCTTGTGAAGACTTACAGAAAACTTTTGACAACAAAGGGTATATAACAAAGTATTGAGAAACTTTTGTTATTGACCAAATACTTATTTTCCACCATAATTTGCAAATAAATTCATTAAAAATCCTACAATGTGATTTTCTGGAAAAAAATCTCATTTTGTCTGTCATAGTTGACGTGTACCTATGATGAAAATTACAGGCCTCTCTCATATTTTTAAGTGGCAGAACTTGCACAATTGGTGGCTGACTAAATACTTTTTTCCCCCCACTGTATATGATTTTCTACAATTTATAATTGGTTTTGAAGTTAAGTCATTGAAATTTGGAGCTATTATCCAATGTACATTATGTAATTTACTGAGGGTCCCTAACTAGCCCCATAGGGATATCCAATGTCAAGCCAAATTGACCATTGTGATCTGGTCGCATGCAGCTGTGCTCTGAATTGATGATTACTTGTGTGCTGTTGGCAGGATTAAAATAAACCCAAGAAAAACTGTTACGGTACCCTTCATTCCGTGACATTCTATTTTTTCCTATCATCTTGTAAATCTGTTTTAGACGAGACTGACTTTGACTGAAATTATCCTATTCACTCTAGGTAGTACATTTTGGGGTAGTCGCTCTTTAATCTTCACAGGGACACCTCGCTGTCTAACTAGCAGAGTTTATCATTCATTTGTTATTTTGTCAAATTTTATTTAACAACAATAAAGAATTGGAGAGAAAAAAAAAAACAGTGTGAACTTACCATGCTCATCCTTGAGGTCAACCCCTCTGGCTCTGAGCACCTGCAGGGCTAGGTCAACGTTGTGGACCTTCTGCAGACGACTGATTGCAGGCATCCTCAGTTTACGGGACAGGCTCCAGTCCTGGATGAACAGCTCCATCACACGCCTGACAGAAAAACATACGGCAATACAGTCACCAACCCTTAACCTGGAGAGCCAACACTTTGTGCAGGCTTTCTTTCCAGCCTAACAGTGACACCAAAAGGATGGGTGTGATAATGTGTCTTACACTAGACGGATTCCACACTTCAGGTCGACGCCCAGATTCTTGACAGCGAAATTGAACTCATCCAGAGGGGTCTGGACGTGGGAGACCGGTAGGCCCATGTAACCCAGGTGACGGGGGAGGATCCCCTCTCCACTCAGGAAGTCCCTGGAGAACGCCAGCAGCAGGTCCTTGGTAGTCTGGAGAACATAAAACAATCAAGAAATCAACGAGAGGTACTACAGGGGCAAAGGAATGAAACCAGAAAGAGCGATTAACGTCTGTCAGACAGATTACTTAATTTGTGGCCACGGGAGTTGGTGTCACCTTACCTTGAATTCTGCATCCATGCAGAACAGACAAGGGTCGTGTTCGATCATCCTGGACTCTTTGGCCTTATCCAGGAAGCACACCATGAGGAGAAGCTTCTTCAGAGTGAAACGAGACAGCGCCTCCTCGTGGCCTGCACAAAAGAGACCAAAAACAATCAATGACCAACTAATATAATACACTTCATAGCATCTTCCATTCAACAGAAAAATATATGAAAATAGCAACAAAAAAAGCTGAACATAATGGCAGACAGGAGAGCAATTCATTACCATCTTTGTAGAGGTTGGGTACTTTGGCATGTCTGAACTCTGCAGCGATGTCAGGGTTCCACAGCAAGCGTTTCAGAATGAACATGGCCAGGCCCATGACGTCACTGTTGCTCTCCAGCGAGATCATCTCCCCGTAGATCGTCTGAAAACAGGTTGCATTTCATGAGACTTGAACAAGGACAATAGACATTTAGGAAAACGTAAAACAAATAAAACCATTATCTGACTGACTGTACCTCAAGTCCAATCCGTAACCAAAGAGGATTGTAGGATAGAAGCCAGTTGAGAACCTTTTGGCGTTCCCCTACAAAAACAAGTTCAACAAAAACTTTGCATAGGCTTTTGGTCCTGAACCTTCGAATATGCATACTACTACTTAGAAAAGACATACAACTTATAATTTAATTTGAGTATTAACACATCCATATGAATCAGACTAGGTTACATATGTCTAACACCAGCGTGCATACATACCGATGTCCTTCCAAAGATGGCGGTCCTTGCGTACCAGTAGCCTTCTAGCCTCAACCTCCAACTCCAGCCTCTGGATGGCTTTGACCATGGGCTCGGAGGTGAAAAGCTGGCAGGCGGAGCGACGCAGCCGGTTGAGCCGCCGTCTGGCCGTGTACGTACTAAACGACATCTCCTCTTTGGTGGGAGCCTCGTTGACGGCAAACTTCTCATTACCGCCCATCGCCAGGGATACAGCATTCACTACACAGAAAGAGAGACGGAGAGATATGAAGCAATGGAATTCTGTATAATTTGTGATGTTTCGCATAGATAGAGCAAGATATGAGCAACCAGAGTATACAAATACATACATTTTTATCTTACCTACGAATTAAAACCACTATTTGAAAATTCTGCATCATGCCATCAATTGGCTATCATGCCACAAATGCCCATGGGTAGCAGTGTGCCAAGTAGGAAGTTGTCATCGAGCGTGTGGCTGACTGGTCTATAGGAGGGCCAGTCAGTGATTAAGAACAGTGGTGCCTCTACCAGAGCTCTAGCACACCAAGACAACACGTCATGGTGACAGTCTCGGGACTAACAGTACTCCTTTATATAACCGTCTTTCCTATCCAGGTGAACATTACCTTTGGTGACCTCCGTGTTGACCTTGAAGTCATCAGGGGTGAGGACGTAGTTGATCCACCAGGTAAACCCAGTCTCCTGTTTCTCTATCCAGCGCTCGTCATAGAACATGTTCTTCGCAGCGAACGGCATCGGATGTCTTGGTATGGCTGCAAGAGACAAGTATATTCCGTAAGTGACAGCACATGGAAATATAGGACACGACAGTGGATTAGAGCGCGAGTGAGATATATATATATATATATATACACAAACTATGTGGACACCTGCTCGAACATCTTATCCCAAAATCGTGGGCATTAATATGGAGTTGGTCCCCCCTATGATGCTATAACAGCCTCCACTCTTCTAGGAAGGCTTTCCACTAGATGTTGGAACATTGCTGCAGGGACTTGCTTCTATTCAGCCACAAGAGCATTAGTGAGGTCGGGCACTGATGTTGGGCGATTAGGCCTGGCTCGCAGTTGGCGTTCCAATTCATCCCAAAGGTGTTTGATGGGGTTGAAGTCAGGGCTCTGTGCAGGCCAGTCAAGTTCTTCCACACCGATCTCGACAAACCATTTCTGTATGGACCTCGCTTTGTGAACTAGGGCATTGTCATGCTAAAACAGGAAAGGGTCTTTCCCAAACTGTTGCCACAAAGTTGGAAACACAGAATTTTCTAGAATGTCATTGTATGCTGTAGTTTTAAGATTTCCCTTCACTGGAACTAAAGGGGCCTAGCCTGAACCATGAAAAACAGCCCCAGACCATTATTCCTCCACCAAACTTTAGTTGGAACTATGCATTCGGGCAGGTAGCGTTCTCCTGGCATCCGCCAAACCCAGATTAGTCAGTCGAACTGCCAGATGGTGAAGCGTGATTCATCACTCTAGAGAACGCGTTTCCACTGCTCCAGAGTCCAATGGCGGCGAGCTTTACACCACTCCAGCCGACGCTTGGCATTGCGCATGGTGATTTTAGGCTTGTGTGCAGCTGCTCGGCCATGGAAACCCATTTCATGAAGCTCCCAATGAACAGTTATTGTGCTGACGTTGCTTCCAGAGGCAGTTTGTAACTCGGTAGTGAGTGTTGCAGCCGAGGACAGACGATTTTTACGCGCTACCCGCTTTAGCACTCGCCGGTCCCGTTCTGTGAGCTTGTGTGGCCTACCACTTCATGCAATAAAATGCAAATGAATTACTTAAAAAGCATACAATGTGATTTTCTGGATTTTTGTTTTAGATTCCGTCTCTCACAGTTGAAGTGTACCTATGATAAAAATTACAGACCTCTACATGCTTTGTAAGTAGGAAAACTTGCAAAATCGGCAGTGTATCAAATACTTGTTCTCCCCACTGTATATATATATATAAAACAAAAGGGCTAGGTTACCTGTTTGACCAGGCATGATGAATGTGAGCTTGGACTGGGCCACAGCTACAATCTTTGCAGTTTTTACAGATGAGCCACCAAGAGATTTCAAAGACTGCGCACCTATGATCAGAGTAGAAAACATAAAGACATGCAAAACTCTTCCACATAGAAAATGGCCTACTCATTTACCAGTACAATACATCTATGGTTTCTGTAGTGTACTGTCCTGTATTTCCTGTTGTAGGTCAAGTTTTTGTACCTCGCTGGCCAGGTTTTGGAGCTGGCTGCTTGGCTCGGGCAGGGGATACAGACTTTGGAGCCCTCATGGATGAGGCAGAAGTAGTACGCACAGAAGCTGAAAAACAAGAATACACACAGATCACATCATTTAAGAAGTATAGACCAGGGAATATGAAATATTCTAAGCAATAGGCAAGTTGTGACTGCACAGGGTTCACATAGGCCCTACTACTCCACAGCTGTCCATTAGAGTGCTGCCACACTCGTTAAGGGAATAGTGCTCAGCTGGAGCTTGTTCCCCTAGTCCTGCTGCACCACACAATTCAATCATTAGTTTACAGAGAATACTGAGGACATTTCAAAATCAACATTTACTAACTCACCTGATGTTTTTGTCTGCTGCCTGTGAGAGGAGACACTGAACCCATTCTGCTGAGCTGGTCTGTTGGGTGCCTTCACCACTGTTGACACCCTACTCCTTTTCACATGGAACGTTTTCGCTGCAGCATCCTCCACTTTCTCCCCTCCATCCCTCAGAAACTCATCGCTCTTCCTCTTTTTGCTCCGCACCACCCCCATGTCAAACTGGCTCTGGTTGTAAACAGGAAACACGTCTGCCCGGTCAGGTAGAGGTTCCACTGTTGGTGCTGCCTGGAGCCGAGTGGCTCCCAGAATGGACTCATCCTGGCCAGGGTGCTGGGGGCCACCGGTAAGGGGGGTCAGGGGCAGAGGAGAGCTGAGGGAGAGGTTGACTGGAGCAGGGATATCATCCAAACAAGCTGGGCTAAGGGAAGCTGACTCCAGCGCCTGCAGCCTGGCCTCCCGTGGGGAGATTGTTAATGGAGAATCATAGAGTCTGTTTAGGCTTCCATCAGAGTTGATGACAGGGAGACCAGGGGTAACTGTAGTACCAGGGTTTGACTCTGAATGGCCACTTTCCCCAGACAACTCCAGTGTTTTCTCCAGGAGACGGCGCCTGGAGGTTTTGATTCTCCTCACCCCAGGACTGCTCACCTGGATAGGGGCTGGTTTGCTTTTGATGACTGTGGAGGAGGTGAAAGTAACCTTTTTGGCTTTAGGAACAACTTCTCCAACCTCTATTCTGCCCTCCTTGTCAGTAACAAGTTCTGGTTTGATGAAGAAGGTTAGTCTAGGCTGTGGAGGTTCTGACTTGATGGGTCTTTCAGGCAGGGCTTTCAGATCAATCACAGATTTGTCAGGGCCACAATTCTTCTCTCCATTTGTTGTCTCCAAGGAGTGGGAGAAATCAAAGCTAGAGCATGCGTTTGGAGGACTTGCGCCAACCACATGAGTTAAATCAGACTCAATCAAGGCCAGTGCATCTCTCACAGACAACACTGGTGTTCCGGCCAACACTGTATGGCTTATGTCAGCAACAGCGTCATCAATCACATGGGCTGGGCTCTGTATAGACTGAATACGGGGCATCAGCTTTTGAAACCTGTCTGGAGTGCCCACTGGGGACACAGTCATGTTCAGTAGTCTGGTGAGGTCTCTGCACTCAGGTGTGCCTACTGGGCAACTGTAGCTGGCTGCTGCATCAGAGGAATCGATTATATTTGCAGCGGGGACTAGAAAGACGACAGGCGAGTTCTTTTGGACATTGTCAAAGCTCAACTGACCCAGCACATCCTGCTTAAACTTCTGCCCTTCAACAGGTGTGCAGGCTTTTTTGTTGAGTGAAGCGAGTGGGCTCCGAACCTTCTCCCGTCTGTACTGTGGCGTCCGGGACACCTGGAAGGTCTTGTTGGCTGCCATCTTCAGGGAAGACACAGAGTTTTTTTTGCCCCTTGGAGGGGCTGATAGATCAAACGCCTTCTTGCTTTTGATTGAGTCCCACAGACTCTTCTGTAACAAAGGAATAAATAACATGAAGTGGTTTGTAGTTATGTATAGAGCATTTGTGACGCTTTGAAATAGTTAAAATGACATTGTATTTATTAGGCTACATGTTGATATTAGTGTGACTTAGCTAGCTATGTTGCAAAACATAACGATATGCATACAATAGCTCGGCTATATAGATTCTAAAAAGTAAGTTACCTTCCTCTTTTTAGGTGCGTCTGCCCTTCCTAGCAAAATGGCTTGGTGTTTGACCACCCCATTGGCAATGAAAGTGATCAGCTCTCGAATACCACCTTCATCTATCGGTGTCCAAGTTATTGTCAAATTGACACGTTCCTCAGGCTGCAAAAAAAAAAAAGACAGGGGAAATAACGTTAACTAACTAAGGTTAAAATGTATGGATAGCTAACAAGTAGAACTTCAAACAAATCTGTGACAACTGTTGGCTAGCTGGCTAGTTAGCTTACGTTACATCTGACAGCTAACAAACAAACGTTAACTTAGTGACTGTCATGCCAACTAGCCCCACTCGTTGACATCTAACGTTAAGTTAGCTAGTTATATTATTGTATTTGAGCACACGCTAGCTAGCTATAATTTCCCTTACCTGAATTGTAAATCGGGTTTGATCCACGGAAAAGCCTTTCGTCGATGCAATCTTATCAATTGTCACCTCTATGGTTGCATCTTCAACGGGATTCTCAATGCAAAGAACTGAGGATTTGGAAGATCCCAACTTTACATTTCCAAATGTTACAAACGGAGCCCTTGAAAACTGAACTAAACTCAAAACTGGATGCGAGCTATTGTTTTCTTTATTGTCATAAGAAACACCCGATGAATCTTCTTTCTTGATGGGACTAAAATCCAGGAAACCTCCACTAGCTGAGAACTGAGCCATTTCCAAAATTCTCTGTAGAAATCAATGCAAGTCGGTCACCGGACCATCTCAAGAAATATCTAGCTAATGAACGTAGTTATTTCCCTTACTATTCACTACAGCGAGCTAAACGCTAACTGACTGAAAACACGTTTCTCTGTTCAAAGTTACGTTCAGTTTGAATTTCGCTTTAGTTTGTTAGCCAATCATATCGTAGGTTGGCCACTTCATGTTCCAATCGCTGTGGGGTAAACAATGACTGGCCAATCAGAGATCCTCAGAATGTTTAAACCGCCATAAGCCACGCCCACTCTGATATCCAGGAAGGGGGCGAGGTGAAGAGGGAGAGTTGATATGATATTTTGTAGCAGTTCTTAGCTAGAAGTTCAAACCTACAGTGGCTGTGCATTTACGGTTCAGACAGTTTATTCCCGATTCTTATCACTTAAGACAACATTCAGGTGTGGCTATGTCTTCCACATAGCCTACTAAATTAGTAAATAAATGTTGATACGTGATACAATGCTTGTTGCTAGGCCCTGTAAACGAAAATAATTTCAACCATATAGTGAGTGTGCTAAATTTGGCCTTCTGATGTCCCATTCAAAAGTTGACCAGTGTGACAAATGTTGCACAAAATCATGTAAATGAAATTTCATTGACTGGTACATGATTTGTGTTTGATTGAGTTGTGTGTGTTGTATACAACATCTGTACTTTTTTCGAATTAGGCCTAACGTGTTCAGGCTCTCAGTTGGCGATAAGAGAAGCTAGGCTATTCAATACAGTGTTGCAGCAGCAGAAGACAGCATCCTAGGCTACATCTTCCCTCATGGTTAGGCTATTCAGTGCAGTGCTGGAGCCTGAAAGAGCCATTCTCATTCTGTATGAAATATGCACCTTTTCCTCCTTCCCATCCACTTACATTTATATTACAGTATTTCAACACTGACAGACCATCTCACTTACAGTGGCTTGCGAAATTATTCACCCCCCTTGGCATTTTTACTATTTTGTTGCCTTACAACCTGGAATTAAATTGATTTTTGGGGGGGGTTGTATAATTTGATTTACACTACATGCCTACCACTTTGAAGATGCTAAATAATTGTTTTTGTGAAACAAATTAGAAATAAGACAAAAAAAACAGAAAACTTCAGCGTTCTTCTATTCACCCCCCCTTTTGAGCCACCTTTTGCAGCAATTACAGCTGCAAGTCTCTTGGGGTATGTCTCCATAAGGTTGGCACATCTAGCCACTGGGATTTTTGCCCATTCTTCAAGGCAAAACTGCTCCAGCTCCTTCAAGTTGGATGTAGTCCCCTGTAGCTCAATTGGTAGAGCATGGCGCCAGGGTTGTGGGTTCGTTTCCCACGGGGGGCCAGTATGAAAAAAATGTATGCACTCACTAACTGTAAGTCGCTCTGGATAAAAGCATCTGCTAAATGACTAAAATGTCAAATGTAATGGGTTCCGCTGGAATCTTTAAGTCATACCACAGATTCTCAATTGGATTGAGGTCTGGGCTTTGACTAGGCCATTCCAACATATTTAAATGTTTCCCCTTAAACCGCTCGAGTGTTGCTTTAGCAGTATGCTATCATTCCTTCAATTCTGACCAGTTTCCCAGTCCCTGTTGATGAAAAACATCCCCACAGCATGATGCTGCCACCCCCATGCTTCACTGTGGGGATGGTGTTCTCGGGGTGATGAGAGGTGTTGGGTTTGCTGCAGACATTGTGTTTTCCTTGATGGCCAAAAAGCTCAATTTTAGTCTCATCTGTACCTTCTTCCATATGTTTGGGGAGTCTCCCACATGGCTTTTGGCGAACACCAAACGTGTTTGCTAATTTTTTTCTTTAAGCTATGGCTTTTTCCTGGCCACTCTTCTGTAAACCCAGCTCTGTGGAGTGTATGGCTTAAAGTGGTCCAATGGACAGATACTCCAATCTCCGCTGTGGAGCTTTGCAGCTCCTTTAGGGTTATCTTTGGTCTCTTTGTTGCCTCTCTGATTAATGCCCTCCTTGCCTGGTCCGTGTGTTTTGGTGGGTGGCCCTCTCTTGGCAGGTTTGTTGTGGTGCCATATTCTTTCCATTTTTTAATAATGGATTTAATGGTGCTTCGTGGGATGTTCAAAGTTTCTGATATTTTTTTATAACCCAACCCTGATCTGTGCTTCTCCACAACTTTGTCCCTGACCTGTTTGGAGAGCTCCTTGGTCTTCATGGTGCCGCTTGCTTGGTGGTGCCCCTGGCTTAGTGGTGTTGCAGACTTTGGGGCCTTTCAGAACAGGTGTGTGTGTGTGTGTGTGTGTGTATATATATATATATATATATATATACTGAGATCATGTGGCACTTAGATTGCACACAGGTGGACTTTATTTAACTAATTATGTGACTTCTGAAGGTAATTGGTTGCACCAGATCTTATTTAGGGGCTTCATAGCAAAAGGGGTGAATACATATGCATGCACCACTTTTCCGTTCTTTTTTTTATAAAAAAATGTTCTCCATTCACTTCACCAATTTGGACTATTTTGTGTATGTCCATTACATGAAATCCAAATAAAAATCTATTTAAATTACATGTTGTAATGCAACAAAATAGGAAAAACGCCAAGGGGGATGAATACTTTTTTGAAAGGCACTGTAGGTTACCAGTGCTATATTGAACAAACAACAGCAATCCGCTTCCCCGGCGGTCTTTTTATAGCGTTCACGTTTGATTGAGGATCATCTGAAGAGCTGAAGGTAGAGAGAGCCCATTGGTGCGTCAGTGGACAAGGGCACATAAAGTGATTGGTGAGCCTAGCTAAAGAATAGTGGCACTTGAGTTCACAACACGTACAGGCAGCACATCAGAGAGAGAGAGAGAGAGAGAGAGAGAGAGAGAGAGAGAGAGAGAGAGAGAGAGAGAGAGAGAGAGAGAGAGAGAGCGAGGAGGAAGCGCGAGAAAGATGAGGCAGAGACTCCAGTAGCCTACCGACATGCTTCACACAGAGCGAGCAGGATGATTTTCTATCACGAATATGGATTTATTGCGATCTACTAGGTTTCATTCACTTGCATGCGCCTTGATCATCTATGGTGCACTAATCATAGGGATAGATGGTGAGTAACGGTACTTTTATTATATATTGTTTGGTTTTACCAGTTGATAACTGTTCAATTCTCATGTTGGTGCTTTTTAGAAGACATAGGCTAAAGTGTAAAGTTTCATCTGGTGTTTAGGTTTATTGATTTTGCAGGTGTCATCATTGTGGTGTCATCCTAGCCTGTGTACCCGTATGTTTAGCTATAATTCCACTCCTTGCCGCTACTTGTCGTGCTAAACAGGTTAAGTTATATAAAATGTTTTGTATAGCGCACCAATACTGCTGCTGCTTTTCTTCTGAAACTAATGCTGATCAGATCATCCTCATGCTTTAATTCAAATATATTAAGGGATCTTCTAAAAGTGTAAATATGTATGCTGAATCCATCACAGTAGTAGCCCACAATATCTAATTGAACCAGTGTGATCCATTTGTTTTATTTTTCATGAGTGTTAATAATAGTTCAATAACCTTCTTATTAGGCATCAGAAAGTATACATTTACATGTAGGATATCTATGTTTTTTAATTGTCCCGTGTAGCTCAGTTGGTAGAGCATGGCGTTTGCAACGCCAGGGTTGTGGGTTCGATTCCCATGGGGGGGCCAGTATGAAAATGTATGCACTCACTAAAAACTGTAAGTGGCTCTGGATAAGAGCATCTGCTAAATGACTAAAATGTAAATGCTGCCTCAGCTGTAAGTGTGTAGGAGATCTTAAATGTATTTGCTATTGGCATCCCTGCCTTTTCTCTGATCAGGGGCATTCTCTACTCTCTACCCCTTTTTATTTTATTTATTTTATTTATTTTATTTATTTATTTTTATTTATTTTTTATTTCACCTTTATTTAACCAGGTAAGCCAGTTGAGAACAGGTTCTCATTTACAACTGCGACCTGGCCAAGATAAAGCAAAGCAGTGCAATAAAAACAACACAGAGTTACATTTGGGGTAAAAAAAACATAAAGTCAAAAATACAACAGAAAATATATATACAGTGTGTGCAAATGTAGCCCTGAGCTGCATGTGTAACACATATTGTTATGTAGCTGATCAGTAGACTGTTTTTTCTGATTAGATATAGAATGCATGCCAAATCACTATCTGGCATGCCTTGAATTTCAATTGGAAATGTGAGGGGTGACATCACTGCTATCTCCCAGTGTTCATGGCACATTTTGTAAGGAGCTCTGAAGCTAAACGAGCAGACAAAGACCGACCCAACAATGAGGTGCAGTGTAAGCTCGCATGGGGGTTAGGCATATTCTATGTCTCCAATACTCCCAAGAGTGTGTGTGTCTGTGTGTGCATGTGAGTGCTCGTGTGTGTGTGTTCTGTTATCACCACTGAAACAAGCAAACACACCAGCCTGTGTGCGTATCAGTCAGTCTGTGACAGAGAGGCCGCTCAAATCTCCCCTCATCAGTCAGTCTGTGACAGAGAGGCCGCTCAGATCTCCCCTCATCAGTCAGTCTGTGACAGAGAGGCCGGTCAGATCTCCCCTCATCAGTCAGTCTGTGACAGAGAGGCCACTCAGATCTCCCCTCATCAGACAGTCTGTGACAGAGAGGCCGCTCAGATCTCCCCTCATCAGTCAGTCTGTGACAGAGAGGCCGCTCAGATCTCCCCTCATCAGACAGTCTGTGACAGAGAGGCCGCTCAGATCTCCCCTCCACATGTGCTGCAAAACGAAAGGGCCTTTCTACAGAGATAGCACTGAACAAAAAGCTATACCGCTATTAGCATATGAAAGAGGCCTTACATGCTGTGGGAGGGGATGTTTGGTTGGCCGGCGCTATGTTTTGAACGCATCATTAGTCAACAGGCTTGTGGTTGAATCTTAAGGTACTGATATGCCTCACAGGAAAACACGGTCTTATAAAGGGACTGTGGTTTCTTAAATGAATGCCATGCAACAGTTATTGTGTCTGCAAAAATGTATTTCCTGATTAATTGATTGATTAAGGCATCTCAGTCAACAACCTGTTAGTGTTGGCAAGGCCAAGATGTGTGGCTGCACAGTTGGCAGCTTGAGACCTGGATGGTGTGTGCGTCCAAATGGGCTCAGACGTCAGTTCAACGTCTAGTTTTGATTTACATTTGGTTGAGTTGTCAACTAATGTGAATTCAACGTGAAATCAAAAACAAATTTCACAATGTCATTGGATTTAGGTTAAACATTGGGTGAAAAAAATTTTTGAATTTCACATTCATTTTTTTGTTGTTGAAATGATGTGGTTTCAACCAGTTTTTGCCCAGTGTGTGTGTGTGTGTGTGCGCTGGTAATGCCCACTGGGTGATCCACTGTCTGATCTGCCTTGGATCTACGTACTTCCAGCTGATAGTCCGTGATAGTGGACATATGGCTGGACACCCGATACCTTCCCCAGCCCCCCTGGACGCCAACCCCCAACCGGGGTCATGCTGAGATGAGGTCTAGACACTCATAAGCTGCTCTAGTGAAAATCTGGAGGCTCTCTGTGAAATTGATTGACCTTCACAAATGATACAAGGGAGCGAGAGGGTGAGTAAGTTGTGCCGTTGTCCACCGTGGAAAGTGTGATTGCACCACAAACACTTGGAGGTCCGTGATTGGTCTGATTTGACCATTTTGACAGTCACTCACCTTTCCAGTCAGAGATTTGACTGATCTGTTCACCTATTTTACCAATACATATCTGTAGTTAGACTGGACTGGAAATCGAAGATTTTTGGCACAATAAATTCCTGTGTAACTTGATGTGATACACCCTTATGGTTGCGTCACCTGCATAACATGGAACTCTGTAAATCCCAAACCTTCAGACGATCGTCATGCAGTGCACACCCACAACATGGCAGGCCATTCATCGTTTATTGTCATATCCAGCTTTGAGAAAGGCCTGCTGGAATGTACCAAAATGAAAACAGGTGTGCACTTCACACCCCTCTGTGTGTTAAATGCTGTGGGTCCCTTCATACACGCATTCCATCCATTACACGGCCTGCCACTGCTGATGATCTGGTCCCATTGGTTCTGCTGGGGGGTTATGGCAACGTTGGGTTGCCATGTTTGGGGAAATCCTTGTCTTTGATATCATCCCTCGTTGGTGCGTATCCTGGAGCTAGACATGACAGATGGTATCAGCCAAGGCAGTGGTCACCAACCAGTCCAACCAAGTTTTTTTTTATTAGTTTTTTAATTCATCTTGCGCTGTTGGAGGTAGGTGCACCCGATTCAGCTGCTGTGCGCGTCGGGTAGGCGACATGTTCCCATTTTGAACCATTTGACATGTCTGAAGGTACAAACTCTTCCCGGCGGGACCGGGGGGAGCAAATCAAGTGCACTATAGGCCTACCGCTGGCCAATCGGATGGCTCAGATTACCATGTCTGTAGTAACGTAGTAGGTGTAAACGAAAGCTACAGCTAAATTGATACTGTGAGATTTGAAAACCATGACTAGAGAGAGACTGTCCACGAATACAGCAAAGAGCTGCTGTTTTTAATGAGTGAGTTCGTGTTTTTACTCAGCACTATCAACACTTTCTATTCAACATTTTTATAAGCCATAAAATGTGTGTTCTCCCTATTTCCACTTGCGCTACAACCAGCACTGCAGCTCAATGAATGAGTAGGAAAGGGTATCGATAGGCTTGCGTTGTCACTATTAGCCGCACGGATATTTTTTAATATCAAGGAATATTTCACTTTCTCTGCTCATAGGAGGAACAACATGAATTTGTGCATGAGGCAGAAATAATGCGGTGCTATTCGAGTTTCGCCATCAGCTGGATGATGGTGTCCCTTTTTGGTCAGTGTCAGCGGAGGAAAGGGAGAGCGGAGGGACGTTGAGAGGCGGACCTTTAGTCTGCTGCCCTCTCCCTCCGCTGAGACTGACCATCAGATGCAGGCAGGCTACATCAGCCCAGTACGATAAAAAAAAAAAAGAGCAGATTATTTACATTTATGCTCACTCAGCTGTGCCTCACAAATAATACAACAACTAATACCGGTGTGATCATATAGGCTACCTCAAATGTTGGTCTGAGAAGAACAACAATGCATTGGCAGGGCAATTCAAGCAAAGACAATATGTGGTGAGAATGTTTTGTGCCTGCAGCCTACTGAACAAACCTCATTACTACAGTACTGTTTTTAATAGGTTCATGTTAAATAGGTTCATGTTTTTTAAAAGTAATATAAAAAATGTAATCGTAGATCTCAGCTTGCATTTTAACTGAGAAAGTGATCTCGACTCAAAAAGGGTTGGTGACCACTGAGCTAAGGGATGAGGAGACGGAAGTGATGAATCTTTATTCTGTTACAGTGTATCTCTATGTCAGATGTAATGTTCAGGAATGTTCTGTCTCGTTTGGTAACATGTAGGATCTGGTGAGTGTAATGTTTGATTACATGAGTTTAGCAGTTTGTCCAATAACAGCAATGTAACCCCTTTGTGCTCCGAACAGGGATGTGTGGTTTATACTTTATGTAGGAGTTAAATAAAGAACAAGCTCATAATGGATTTATTATATAATTTACCCCAGAATGACCTGTACCTGATCCCATGTTTATCACCTAGACGCCTGACACACACACACACACACACACATACACATACACACACACACATACACACACACACATACACACACACATACACACACACATACACACACACACACACACACACACACACACACACATACACATACACCACATACACATACACACACACACACACACACACACACACACACATATATATATGCAGGTAAAGGAAAGGGAAAGGGGGATACCTAGTCAGTTGTACAACTGAGTGCATTCAACTGAAATGTGAAGGACCCACACATGCACGCACGTAGACACACACCCTCTCTGTGTACCTCTGGAGCCTCTATAACCGCAGAGCTCTGTGCCCTGGGCAACTCCTCTCCAGCTTATCCACAACACAGAGGTCGTTCCACCATGTGTGACTTGTCTGTATCCATCTAATTAGAAATCCATTATCAGGAATAAATGATTATACAGTCCACATCTTACAGTCAGCATGCCTGTACAGTAGGAAGGGTATATCTTCCATCCCCAGTGTGTGTATATGTACTAACCTAGTACTCCTGAGTGGCGCAGTGGTCTAAGGCCCTGCATCGCAGTGCTAACTGTGCCACTAGAGATCCTGGTTCGAATCCAGGCTCTGTCGCAGCCGGCCGCGACCGGGAGACTCATGGGCGGCGCACAATTAGCCCAGCGTCGTCCAGGGTAGGGGGAGGGAATGGCTGGCAGGGATGTAGCTCAGTTGATAGAGCATGGCGTTTGCAACGCCAGGGTTGTGGGTTCGATTCCCACGGGGGGCCAGTATAATTTTTTTTTATATATATATGTATTCACTAACTGTAAGTCGCTCTGGATAAGAGCGTCTGCTAAATGACTGAAATGTAAATGTTACCTACCTCTCTCAGAGTGAGTGTTTACTGGTTCAAATGGGTGCTATAGAATATACTCTACATCGTCCTGGAGAGCGTAGGCTTTTGCTCCATCTCTGCTGTAATACACCGGAGGTACCGTAAAATTATCTCTCCAGGAGAAGGATTGGCCATCCTTGATCTGATCTACAGTGTACATGATACCAGTTCATCTGAGTGGATGTTCTATATTCCTGTAAGCCGGGCATTAGGAGGAGCCATTTGGTTAATTCCTCCCTCCCCTGGGAGACGTGTTGGACAAACACATGAATGGAATAATCCATTAATGAGTCAAGGCAACATGTTTATAGCCAAACTAATGAAAAGAGGAGAAATATAGCTGCGATTGGCAGGCGCTGTGTCGTTAATCTCTGCTGTGCTGTGTGATTAAGTAGACGCACCGAGGCCATACTAGGAATGAATGCGGTGATAAATTACTGACTTCTGTCCGCCTGCGGTTGCCATGGTGAAAGAGCGAATGCTGAAACAGAACCATGGAATTGGTTGCCATGGAGGCCAGCTGTGATGCTTTGTGAGGCTATTAAGTTTGCAAACGTCCTTGTACTGGAGACGAGAATGGAGAATGGGGAGAGAGGAGGCCTGTTTTCACAGGAGGAGAGGGAGCCTTTGGTGTCATATGCTATAGGACACAATTGCTGTGTGTGACAATGCAAAGCTTGACTCATTGTAACACACTGCTGAGAGAATAAAATACATTAGTAGACATGAATCCCGTTTAGTTAATCCTCACTAAGGAATGACCCTTTATCAAGTATTTTTTGGTGGTACTGACATATTTTGTACGAGACTGTAAAAGAGACAGAGAATGTATGAAAGACACCTTGAGAATAATATACAGTTTATCAGAATAGTAAGTCTGCTGTGACATACAGTACCAGTCAGAAGTTTGGACACACCTACACATTCAAGGGTTTTTCTTTATTTTTACTATTTTCTACATTGTAGAATAATAGTGAAGACATCAAAACTATGAAATAACACACATGGAATCATGTAGTAACCAAAAAAGTGTGAAACAAATCAAAATATATATTTTATATTTGAGATTCTTCAAATAGTCACTCTTTGCCTTGATGACAGCTTTGCACACTCTTGGCATTCTCTCAACCAGCTTCATGAGGTAGTCACCTGGAATGCATTTCAAATAACAGGTGTGCCTTCTTAAAGTTAATGTGTTTCAGCCAATCAGTTGTGTTGTGACAAGGTAGGGGGGTATACAGAAGATAGCCCTATTTGGTAAAAGACCATGTCCATATTATGGCAAGAACAGCTCAAATAAGCAAAGAGAAACGACAGTCCATCATTGCTTTAAGACATGAAGGTCAGTCAATACGGGAAATTTCAATAACTTTGAAAGTTTCTTCAAGTGCAGTCGCAAAAACCATCAAGCGCTATGATGAAACTGGCTCTCATGAGGACCACCACAGGAATAGAAGACCCAGTGTTACCTCTGCTTCAGAGGATAAGTTCATTAGAGTTACCAGCCTCAGAAATTGCAGCCAAAATAAATGCTTCATAGAGTTCAAGTCACAGACACATCTCAACATCAACTGTTCAGAGGGGACTGTGTGAATCAGGCCTTCGTGGTCGAATTGCTGCAAAGAAACATCAATAATAAGAAGAGATGTGCTTGGGCCAAGAAACACGAGCAATGGACATTAGACCGGTGGAAGTCTGTCCTTTGGTCTGGAGTCCAAATTGGAGATTTTTGGTTCCAACCGCCGTGTCTTTGTGAGACGCTGTGTGGGTGAACGGATGATCTCTGCATGTGTAGTTCACACCGTAAAGCATGGAGGAGGAGGTGTTATGGTGTGGGGGTGCATTGCTGTTGACACTGTCTGATCTATTTAGAATTCAAGGCACACTTAACCAGCATGGCTACCACAGCATTCTGCAGCGATACGCCATCCCAATCAGTTTGGGCTTAGTGGGACTCTCATTTGTTTTTCAACAGGACAATGATCCAACACACCTCCAGGGTGTCCTAAGGGTTATTTTACCAAGAAGGAGAGCGATGGACTGCTGCATCAGATGACCTGGCCTCCACAATCCGCCGACCTCAACCCAATTGAGATGGTTTGGGATGAGTCGGACGGCAGAGTGAAGGAAAAGCAGCCAACAAGTGCTCAGCATATGTGGGAACTCCTTCAAGACTGTTGGAAAAGCATTCCAGGTGAAGCTGGTTGAGAAAATGCCAAGAGTGTGCAAAGCTGTCATCAAGGCAAAGGGTGGCTATTTGAAGAATCTCAAATATAAAATATATTTTGATTTGTTTAACTTTTTTTTGGGGTTACTACATGATTCCACATGTGTTATTTCATAGTTTTGATGTCTTCACTATTATTCTACAATGTAGAAAATATTAAAAATAAAGAAAAACCCTTGAATGAGTAAGTGTGTCCAAACTTTTGACTGGTACTGTATTTCAATTTCTCCCTGAAGATCAATCACTATTAGTTGAATCAGACATTTTAGTGCACGTCCGGAACTAAAGCCTGCACACCTTTGGCCCTCCAGGTCTGGAGTGTCCCACCCATGTGCTATAACAGAAACACACGTAATTACACTCTGTTCCTTCTCCATATTCTGTATCTTCAAGACCTGAAATTGATTAAATACGTAAATGAAAAAATAAAGACATTTACCATTACAAATGCAGACATAGAGGACAGAGAAAAGCCGACCCCCGACATAATTTGGGATGCTTTTAAGGCGTACATTAGGGGAATTATAATATCATACTCTGCAAGTTAAATTTGTGTTAGAAAAGAAATCACTATCTTAGAAAAAGCCCCCCCAAAATTTTTTGACGGTAAAGTAGAAAATACAATTTCAGAACTTAAGCAGGAATATGATATTTTACTCTTGAAGAGAGACAACAACTACAGGTTAAGTAAGGGATAAACTGCAATGCTCTGAACATTACCTTGAAAATAATGGACAATGCAGCAGAGTTTATTTTTCCAAGGCAATGTACAGAACGGAGGCGTTTATCCCGCTTATACCACAATTGCCAAAGAAAACAATACTAAAGTACACAACAATACTAAAACATTATTTTGTTGATATTTTCATTCATACTTTGTCATCTTTTGGTTGCTTTTGTCATCTTTTGGTTGCTAGAGACGCGACCCAGTTGTTCGTTTGATTAGTTTGATAGTTATGGACGTGACCCAGTCGTTCGTTCGATTAGTTTGATAGTTATGGACGTGACCCAGTCGTTCGATCTTTATGTTCCGTTGCCATGCTCGCTGGCAATGTTCTTATCAGAAACTAGTATTCAACAATGCTGTGGTATAAACTAAATTATACCACAGCATTGTTGAATACTCGTTTCTGATTGGCTAGAAGGGCATTCTAGAATGGGCATTAAAACCAGATAACAGGACAGTTGGAAAAGATATCAGGACACCTTGAAATCATGACGCAATATGCGCCTACACATGCAGACTGTACTTGGTACAAAGTTATAGAAAGCAAAAACAACAACCACACAAACCGAAATTGGATACATTGTAAACGCAGGTTCAACGAGGAAAAACTTCCAGCATTGATTTGGTTTTGCAGAGACTTGTTTTTTTGGAGCATCTGATGACCTAACAACCGTGTTGAGTGATGAACATGATTTTCTCCAGTCCCTACTGTTTCAGTCATGACGCAACTGTTTTCAACATCTGATATTTTTTAATTCAGTTGTCATATTGGCAGCTTTGCTAGCAACAAACTATTTAGCTAAGGTAGCTTCTAGCCTAGTGTTTGATATGCAATGCGTCCTCATCGTAATGAACAGTGTCGAGTGTCCTGATAAAAATGCCAACTTTTCTAGCTATGCCAGGCAAAATCAGGCATCATCATTCATGTATCTAAATGAATGTCAATAGAAAACAGCTTAAACGCAAATGCAGCTACTTGACTGTTATTCTGGCTGCAAAGTTTGTGACTGTGGTAGCCGTAGCTAGTTGGCTAGCTTGCAAGCAAGGGATAAGAACGTTACCAGCGAGCATTGCAACGGAACATATAGAATGAACAACTGGGTCGCGGCCATAAATATAGCAACCAAAAGATGAGAAAGTATGAATTTGCTTATAAAAAATGTAAATATCAACAAAAAAAACATTTTCTACCGGTACATTTTTGCTTAAGTATTGTTTTCTTTGGCAACTGTGGTATAAGCAGGATAAATGCCACCGTTCTGTACATTACCTTGGAAAAATTAACTCTGCAAAGGACTCGGCTCCGCCTTGTCCCGCAGCGTCGTCTATTATTTCCAATGTACAGAACGTCTGCATTTATCCTTTACATAAAGCATACTATTTATTGGCAAATAAACCTGGTAAACACCTCGCAGCCCTCACAAAATGAATACGTGCCAAACCAGTTTAATTTGAAAAGATAAGGACACAAATGCTTTAATTAGAAACAATGCTATTAATAAAATTTTTAAGATCTATGAAAATCTATAAATCAGAATTAAATAGTTGGACTGATCCTACAGCCTTCTTAGACTCAATAACCTTGAAGCAAATGTCATCAGATAAAAATAAATAATGGCAATCACCCAAAAATAAATGTTAGGCACTGTTAAAATATTTGCGTGGAGAAAGCACCAGGGATGGATGGCCTTTCCATAAAAAATGTTTTGATATTCGTAACAAACAGTTATTTCAGTTATATTAAAACCAGGAAAATCTGGAGCGTCCCCTGCAGATTACAGACCCATAAGTTTAATAAATTGCGACAATAAAATCATAACAAAACTCATAAGCAAGAGAATAGCAAAAGTATTACTACATATTAATCAAACATGGTTTATTGAAAATAGACACTTACAAACAAATACAAGCAAGAACATGTTTCCGTATAATACAATACTCTAAAAAACAAGATGTAGATTTATCAATAATGGCTTTTGACCGTCTTTTCAATTCAAAACTTTGGAAGCATTCAACTTTCCAGCTGAAATAATACATTTCATACAAATATTATATAAATGTCCTAAAGCAAAAATATATACAAATAATACATTATCTGATGAAATTGCTTTAGAAAAGGGTACAAGACAGGGATGTCCTCATGTTTAAACTTGCAATTGAACCGCTTGCAGAAAGAATTAGACAGGACCCAAACATAACGGGTATCCGTATTGGTAAACATGAATATAAACTAAACTTAGCTGCCGACGATCTCCTGATATACCTGACTAATATTGAAAACTCGGGGCCTCCCGAGTGGCGCAGCGGACCCGGGTTCGATCCCAGGCTGTATCACAACCGGCCGTGAACCGAAGTCCCATAGGGCGGCGCACAATTGGCCCAGACTACCATCAGTAACACACTACGCCGCCACGGACTCAAATCCTGCAGTGCCAGACGTGTCCCCCTGCTTAAGCCAGTACATGTCCAGGCCCGTCTGAAGTTTGCTAGAGTGCATTTGGATGATCCAGAAGAGGATTGGGAGAATGTCATATGGTCAGATGAAACCAAAAATATAACTTTTTGGTAAAAACTCAACTCGTCGTGTTTGGAGGACAAAGAATGCTGAGTTGCATCCTAAGAACACCATACCTACTGTGAAGCATGGGGGTGGAAACATCATGCTTTGGGGCTGTTTTTTTGCAAAGGGACCAGGACGACTGATCCGTGTAAAGGAAAGAATGAATGGGGCCATGTATCATGAGATTTTGAGTGAAAACCTCCTTCCATCAGCAAGGGCATTGAAGATGAAACGTGGCTGGGTCTTTCAGCATGACAATGATCCCAAACACACCGCCCGGGCAACGAAGGAGTGGCTTCGTAAGAAGCATTTCAAGGTCCTGGAGTGGCCTAGCCAGTCTCCAGATCTCAACCCCATAGAAAATCTTTGGAGGGGAGTTGAAAGTCCGTGTTGCCCAGCGACAGCCCCAAAACATCACTGCTCTAGAGGAGATCTGCATGGAGGAATGGGCCAAAATACCAGCAACAGTGTGTGAAAACCTTGTGAAGACTTACAGAAAATGTTTTGTTATTGACCAAATACTTATTTTCCACCATAATTTGCAAATAAATTCATTAAAAATCCTACAATGTGATTTTCTGGATTTTTTTTCTTCTCATTTTGTCTGTCATAGTTGACGTGTACCTATGATAAAAAAAATTGTAGACCTCTACAAGTCTGGTTCATCCTTGGGAGCAATTTCCAAAACGCCTGAAGGTACCACGTTCATCTGTACAAACAATAGTACTCAAGTATAAACACCATGGGACCGTGCAGCCGTCATACCGCTCTGGAAGGAGACGTGTTCTGTTTCCTAGAGATTAACTTACTTTGGTGCGACAAGTGCAAATCAATCCCAGAACAACAGCAAAGGACCTTGTGAAGATGCTGGAGGAAACAGGTACAAAAGTATCTATATCCACAGTACAACGAGTCCTATATCGACATAACCTGAAAGGCCGCTCAGCAAGGAAGAAGCCACTGCTTCAAATCCGCCATAAAAAAGCCAGACTACGGTTTGTAACTGCACATGGGGACAAAGATTGTACTTTTTGGGGAAATGTCCTCTGGTCTGATGAAAGAAAAATATAACTGTTTGGCCATAATGACCATCGTTATGTTTGGCCAGAACCCCATCCCAACCATGAAGCACGGGGGTAGCAGCATCATGCTGTGGGGGTGCTTTGCTGCAAGAGGGACTGGTGCACTTCACAAAATAGATGGCATCATGAGGAAGGAAAATTATGTGGATATATTGAAGCAACATCTCAAGACATCAGTCAGGAAGTTAAAGCTTGGTCGCAAATGTAAATGTAAATGGGTCTTCCAAATGGACAATGACCCCAAGCATACTTCCAAAGTTGTGGCAAAATGGCTTAAGGACAACAAAGTCAAGGTATTGGAGTGGCCATCACAAAGCGCTGACCTCAATCCTATAGAAAATCTGTGGGCAGAACTGAAAAAGCGTGTGCGAGCAAGGAAGCCTACAAACCTGACTCAGTTACACCAGCTCTGTCAGGAGGAATGGGCCAAAATTCACCCAACTTATTGTGGGAAGCTTGTGGAAGGCTACCCGAAACGTTTGACCCAAGTTAAACAATTTAAAGGCAATGCTCCCAAATACTAATTGAGTGTATGTAAACTTCTGACCCACTGGGAATGTGATGAAAGAAATAAAAGCTGAAATAAATCATTCTCTTTACTATTATTCTGACATTTCACAGTCTTAAAAGAAAAAGTGGTGATCCTAACTGACCTAAGACAGGAAATTTTTACTAGGATTAAATGTCAGGAATTGTGAAAAACTGAGTTTTTAAATGTATTTGGCTAAGGTGTATGTAAACTTCCAACTTTAACTGTAGTTAAGAACACTATAACAATATGGAGGAAAATGAAACAAATTCTACAAGAACCAATATCACTCCCTAAAAACACACCCCTATGGAACAATCCTTGGATAGCTTTTCAGAATTCAATGATAAATGAAATGATGTGGTAATAGGAAATACAAATATTTCCATGACAGAATTAAAAAGCAAGTTTGGACTGACTAATGTACACATTTTCAAATATGCAACTTAAAAGTTTTATATCACTACATTTTGACCTGTAAGCAATGTTGTGGGAATCCTATTTGAGTCAGAAAAAGATACTCATATGACAGGTAAGATATACAAGACCTTGCAGAGAGCCTATTCAACTGACAATGTCTTAGAACAAAATATAAACTATTGGAATCAAGACTTAAAAATAACTGATATAGGCACAAGATGGAGGGAATGTTGGAACATAACTAATGAAATTACTGTTAACAAAAATGTACGCTTAATTCTAACTAATGTATAGAATATATTATACAGGAGACAAAATTCTACAGCACAACAGCAGAGTCATGTCTTAAGTGTACAACGAACAATAATGAATGCCTTCTGGGAGTGCTATAAAGTCCAAAAGTTATGGGCGGATGAATCAAATACATGATTATTTAAATATTGAAAAGGTGTGGGCTACAGAGGAAAAAAAGAACAGTGCAAATTTTTTTGCCATATGGCATGGAGTGCTACAAGCACTGGAAAGTTCCAGGTGATGAAGGACGAGGGGGAGTGTGCTTGTGAGACATATGTGATGTGTATGGTTGCGGTGTGAACATGTGGGTCTGAGCAGGTGTGATGTCGTTGATGTTTGTTGAAATGTGTGTGCGTCTGTTTGTTGTCTCTTGTTTATGTATGGTTGTTATTGTTTGTGGGGGAAAAAAACACAGCGCAAAAAAAAGACAATCAATCAAAACATGACTTCCTGTCCCCAGGTGCATCTCCACTGAAAGCGAGGTCGGTGGCCCCGGGAACAGACCAGTGTTCCCCCAACCCCTGCTACAACCGGGCCATCTGTCGTAGCCGTGGTGATGGTTACTCTTGTTTCTGCGTGCCGGGGTTCCAGGGTGAGCGCTGCCAGATCGAGGTGAACGAGTGTGTGTCGCAGCCCTGCAGGAACAGAGCCACCTGCGTAGACAGGGTGGGCAGGTACACCTGCCTCTGCAGCCCGGGGTTCACAGGTAAGCGGAGAGAAGAGACTACTCCTCCAGGGAGAAAATGTTTTGAAACATGAGTGAAACGGGGACGTGCAACCTGAACTGTTGCAAAGGGTTCTGCTCCATTGTTAGGTGAAAAGTATGGAGAATACCTCCAAATGGTTCAGGTCAAGGGGGTGCCCAATCTTACACATGTGGGTGCAGGATTTTGCTCCAGCCAAGCAGTAACACACCTCGTAATCAACTAGTCTTTTAATTATATCTTTGATTAGTTGAAACAGGTGTGTTCCAATCGAGGGATGAAGATTACGCACCACTGGCCTAATGAGTGTACAACGTTGGCATCTAGTGGCAGTTTGAGTTCATTACACTAGTCCTCAATCTATCCCTACCATCTTCTATGCTGTAGCTCAGGGTTTCCCAAACTTGAGTTTTTGCCCTAGCACTACACAGCTGATTCAAAAAATCTACTCATCATCAAGCTTGGATTATATGAATCAGCTGTGTAGTGTTAGGAGTGTTAGGGCAAGAAGTTTAAAAGAAGAAATACAAAGATCTGAAATCAGTATATTTATATATTTTCCATACTCTATGACATCCAGTTATAGATAGAGAGAAATGCTAATTAAAGATAATCTGTGGGTAATCCTAGCTCTTTAGAGCGTTTTAGGTACGATAAGGTTAAATACAAGGCTACTTTCAGATGACTAATCTTGTTAAATCTACTCTGTTTACTATTTTGCCACCTGTCCAAGGCCAATCTCACCATCACCCTGTGTTCTGGTTTACAGTATGATTGATCAGTGGAGGCTGCTGAGGGGAGGACGGCTCATAATAATGTCTGGAACGGTGCGAATGGAACGGCATCAAACACATAGAAACCATAGAAACCATGTGTTTGATACCATTCCACTGATTCCGTTCCAGCCATTACCACGAGCCCGTCCTCCCCAATGAAGGTGCCACCAACCTCTTGTGTCTGGGCTTCAGAATAATATGATAGAACTTTATCATTGTTTTTTTGATCAGGAAACTGACACAGAAATAACCATTAACAACAACACGAGTAAAGGAAACAGCATCTAATTATCAGTACGTGATGATCAGTCAGCCAGTCAACATGGTGGTCCTCTGTAGCTCAGCTGGTAGAGCACGGCGCTTGTAACGCCAAGGTAGTGGGTTCGATCCCCGGGACCACCCATACACAAAAATGTATGCACGCATGACTGTAAGTCGCTTTGGATAAAAGCGTCTGCTAAATGGCATATTATTATTATTATTAACATGAAATCATTTCACTCTCCGTATGATCCCAACAGGTGCATGTTGACATTCCCCTTCATGTTTCTCTAACTAACCTGTCCAGATGGTTTGGCCACAGCTCATATTACAGACCCTCTGACGGCCAAGTTTGATGTTCCAGGTGCCACCTGTGAGGTCCAGATTGACGAGTGTCAATCACAGCCCTGCCTCAATGGCGGGAGTTGTCATGACTACGTCAACGGCTTCTCATGCACCTGCATGCCCGGTTTCCAGGGCGACCGCTGTGAAATCGACGTTGATGAGTGCCAACACCAGCCATGCCAAAATGGGGCCCTGTGTATTGATAGGGTGAATGGGTAAGTAGTTTGTGTGTGTGTGAGAGAGGGATTTTTATTTATTTGTGTGGAGTAAAACAAGAACGCCTGCATAATGCTTGCCTGCAAAGCTTCAATTTTTATTGGAAAAGTAATTGGCACTGAAACTGCAAGATCCGTAACTGAAAATCCTTATCATTCAGGTACAGCTGCGACTGCTCCCAGACCACCTTCTCTGGACGACACTGTGAAACTGCTGCACCTCCATGCACGTCCCAGCCCTGCCTCAACAGTGCCACCTGTCTGGAGGACGAGGGGAACTACAGCTGTGACTGCTGGCCAGGTACTGTGCAGTCACACAGTCACAGAACAGAAAGAACTGTAGGCACCTGCAGCCCCTCTCTAGACTTTCGCCAAAGAGGTATTTTGTGTTTGTATTTATTAAGGATCCCCATTAGTTCCTGCCAAGGCAGCAGCTACTCTTCCTGGGGTCCAGCAACATTAAGGCAGTTAAATACAAAACATTTTTTTTTTACATGACATTACATTTCATAACACTTTTCACAAGACATTAAGTGTGTTCCCTCAGGCCACTACTCCACTATCACATATTTACAATACAACATCCATGTGTACGTGTGTGTAGAGTGCGTGTCTTATCATGTGTCTGTGCCTGTGTGTGTGTCTCTTCACAGTCCCCGCTGTTTCATAAGGTGTATTTTTATCTGTTTTTTAAAATCTGATTCTACTGCTTGCATCAGTTACTGGCTCCCAGCCACAGCAGCTTGTGTAAATGCCCTGTCTGCCTGCCTGCCTGCCTGCCTGCCTGTCTGTCTGTCTGTCTGTCTGTCTGTCTGTCTGTCTGTCTGTCTGCCTGTCTGTCTGTCTGTCTGTCTGCCTGTCTGTCTGTCTCTGTCTGTCTGCCTGTCTGCGGCTAAAGTTAGAACAGTGCGTGTCTGGGTTTCAGGCCTAAAATACACCTCTCCCCCGAATGCCCACAGGGATTACACAAAAACATTTGCTGTTCTCACAATGTGAGGAATGTTCTTTGTTATCCTGAGAAATATAGAGGGGTGTGTGTGTGTGTGTGTGTGTGTGTGCGTGTTGTCTATCCCCCTGTATGTCTTACATTCTGTCTGTGTCCTGCCAAGGGTTCAAGGGTCGTCAGTGTGAGGTGGATGTGAGTGAGTGCAGCAGCAGCCCCTGTCTGTACAGGGGCCGGTGTATAGAGCTGTCCTGGCAGAGCCTGTATGGTTCAGAGCCTCTGCTTCCAGACCACTACGACCCACAGCAAGCTGCAGGCTTCATATGCAGCTGCCCACCAGGAACCACAGGTAATGTCCCATTGAAACACATGATGAACCAGGAACCACAGGTAATGTCCCATTTGAAACACATGATGAACCAGGAACCACAGGTAATGTCCCATTGAAACACATGATGAACCAGGAACCACAGGTAATGTCCCATTGAAACACATGATGAACCAGGAACCACAGGTAATGTCCCATTTGAAACACATGATGAACCAGGAACCACAGGTAATGTCCCATTTGAAACACATGATGAACCAGGAACCACAGGTAATGTCCCATTTGAAACACATGATGAACCAGGAACCACAGGTAATGTCCCATTGAAACACATGATGAACCAGGAACCACAGGTAATGTCCCATTTGAAACACATGATGAACCAGGAACCACAGGTAATGTCCCATTGAAACACATGATGAACCAGGAACCACAGGTAATGTCCCATTGAAACACATGATGAACCAGGAACCACAGGTAATGTCCCATTTGAAACACATGATGAACCAGGAACCACAGGCAATGTCCCATTGAAACACATGATGAACCAGGAACCACAGGTAATGTCCCATTGAAACACATTATGAATGATTTCTGATCACTGTTAAAGGTTGACATTTCTGCTCAATGAGGCTAGGCACTCCCATAACAAATTAATGCATTCTCATTTGCTAAATGCTAAAATATGACAACCATAAGTATGAATATGGATACTGGTCCAGCCTATTATTTAGGTCACCCCCAAACGCCAGTGATCAAATCTGTTTCATAACTATATGACAGGTACTGACCATATGTATGGTTGTAGCTTGGGCCTATTCACAGTTTTCACCCATTCACGCATTAGCGCTCTTCTCTTACAAAAGAGGAATATTCTATTCATCCTGCTCCTTATGCAGACCTGTGATAAGGCCCAGCAGGTAAGACTAGTGGCTGTGTCTCCAAACACTGTTCTATAATTGACTCCCCCCAGGCAGTCACCAGTGTTCACTCTGTAAGAAGGCGCTAATTGCATTAGTGTTAATCCTGAGGATCTGGCTTCCTGGACTCCAGCCTGCAGAAGGACTCAACACTGTGTTCAGTTGTGCATGGATAGAGACCAGAGGACAGGGACTGCCGGCTACTATGATGACCTATGGTCACAATGGGATTGAACACTCAGTGGTAGTTGACATCTAGACGAGCGTGTAGTTATTGGTGGGAAACTCGTAAACTGGTCGCAATGCTGCAAGTGGAAGTATGGATTTGGAGCATTCTATTGCTTAGTGCAGGTATGGTTATAGGTAGTTCTTTATGCCTTACGTATGTATTTTGTCAATGACTGGTAATGGTCTTGTTATACTCATCCATCTCATTTTAAAGTAAATTGTATTAAGTAATTATTGTTGATCGTCATCGTTCTTTAGAGCAAGATTCCCACTTTTGCTGTTTGTTTTTGCATAGATTGAGAAAATGTCTTAAGTGTAGTAACTTTTGTTGCTATGTGGTTGCTACTGTATATATGATTTATTGGGTCTGTGGACCATCATTAGGACTCATCATTATGCAACAGGCTGTGCGTGTTGGTCCACACGATAGTCCAGTTGGGTTTGAGTATTAACTTGACAAGGTGTAGAGGATGACGTGGTTCAGCTCACAGATGGCATCATGGGATGGGGAGCACCGCGGGGAGCTTCCTTTAGTCTAAAGCTTAACATCACTCAACATATACAGTAAAATGGAAGACGTGTGTTTATAGTGAAGGTTTACATGTGTTTTCAGTAAGCAGTTATAGTGTTTATAGTGAAGGTTTACATGTGTTTTCAGTAAGAAGTTATAGTGTTTATAGTGAAGGTTTACATGTGTTTTCAGTAAGAAGTTATAGTGTTTATAGTGAAGGTTTACATGTGTCTTCAAAATCAAATCAAATCAAATGTATTGTTCACATACACATGCTTAGCAGATGTTATTGCGAGTGTAGCGAAATGCTTGTGCTTCTATGTCTGACAGTGCAGTAATATCTAGCAAGTAATATCTAACAGTTCCAAAACAGATATCTAATACACAGAAATCTAAGTAAAGGAATGGAATAAGAATATATAAATATATGGATGACCAATGTCATTATCAGAGTGGCATAGGCTAAGATGCAATAGATAGTATAGAATACAGTATATACATATGAGATGGGTAATGCAATATATGTGGTGATCCTCTGTAGCTCAATTGGTAGAGCATGGCGCTTGTAACGCCAGGGTAGTGGGTTCGATCTCCGGGACCACCCATATGTAAAAATATATGCACACATGACTGTAAATCGCTTTGGATAAAAGCGTCTGCTAAATGGCATATTATATGTAAACATTATTACGATAGTATAGAATACAGTATATACATATGAGATGAGTAATGCAAGATATGTAAACATTACTAAAGTGGCATTATTAAAGTGACTAGTGTTCAATTTAAAGGTGAGGAGAAGTATATTTTCTGTACTAGAATAGCAGGAAAGGTGAAGAGTGAATATTTCATGTCTGGTACCAGCTGTTAGAGAAAAAGTTAATAACGTAATTTAATTTCCTCCACAGACTAAGTTCTACCAATCGTAGTATGATTGACCCACGTCATCCCCCAGTGTCCCTTCTCTTCCAGGTACCCTTTGTGAGGAGGTAGTGGACGAGTGCGACCCCAGCCCTTGTGAGAACGGGGGTCAGTGTGAGAGCCTTGTGGGGGGCTATGTGTGCCACTGCTTTCCGCAGAACCAAGATGAGTTCCTGTACGGGGGACAGAACTGCAGTGAGGCTATGGTGGGCTGTGAGGGCCACGAGTGTCTAAACCAGGGCTCCTGCTCTCCCTTCCTGAGTGACGGGCATCATGGCTACTCCTGCCTCTGCCCCCCGGGCCACACCGGGCCTCTCTGCCAGACCCCCACAGTCTTCTCCTTCGAGCGGAGCGGCTACTTGCTGTTGCAGAGCCCACTGGTGGCCGCGGAGGCCTCATGCAACATCACCCTGAGCTTCCGGACAGTGCTGCCCAAGGCCGTGCTCTTCCAGCGGGGCAGTGGAGGGCTGGTCCTGGGTCTGGAGCTGCTGGGGGGCCAGCTGACACTCAGCCTCAGGAGGGAGGCCTCGGCTGGGGGTGGGGTCGAGGGAGAGGCCCTGCAGCTTAGGCAGACCCTGGAGCTCCCCCTTAACGTGACTGATGGGGAGTGGCACTCTGTGAAGGCCGTGCTGGGGGACGGCCTGCTCAGCCTCAGGCTCCTGGATGGTGGGGTCTGTCAGGAGCAGGACTGTGAGAGGGAAGCCCGGGTCGAAGGCACCCTGGCTGGGGTGAACTCTCCAGAGTCTCCCCTCCAGAACACTTTCATCGGCGGGGTGGTGGAGGCAGGCGGGGCCCTGGTCCCGGTCCCGGCCTTCATTGGCTGTCTGCGGGACGTGTTTGTGGACTCCCAGCTGTTGGTTCCGGAGGAGTGGCTGAGCGACTCGGCAGTGAACGTGACTGCAGGCTGCAGCCACAGGGACAGATGCCAGGACAACCCCTGTCAGAACAGAGGACAGTGCATCAACCTGTGGCAGAGCTACCAGTGCCGGTGCCCCCGGCCATACGAAGGTCACGACTGTGCTGACGGTAAGAATGGATAGGGGTGCTGAGGAAAAGGTATGGGATCTATGTACATAGATACATACAGTGGGGGAAAAAAGTATTTAGTCAGCCACCAATTGTGCAAGTTCTCCTACTTAGAAATATGAGAGAGGCCTGTTATTTTCATCATAGGTACACGTCAACTATGACAGACAAAATGAGAAAAAAAAATCCAGAAAATCACATTGTAGGATTTTTAATGAATTTATTTGCAAATTATGGTGGAAAATAAGTATTTGGTCAATAACAAAAGTTTCTCAATACTTTGTTATATACCCTTTGTTGGCAATGACACAGGTCAAACGTTTTCTGTAAGTCTTCACAAGGTTTTCACACACTGTTGCTGGTATTTTGGCCCATTCCTCCATGTAGATCTCCTCTAGAGCAGTGATGTTTTGGGGCTATCGCTGGGCAACACGGACTTTCAACTCCCTCCAAAGATTTTCTATGGGGTTGAGATCTGGAGACTGGCTAGGCCACTCCAGGACCTTGAAATGCT
Source organism: Coregonus clupeaformis (assembly GCF_020615455.1). NCBI lineage: Eukaryota > Metazoa > Chordata > Actinopteri > Salmoniformes > Salmonidae > Coregonus > Coregonus clupeaformis. The sequence continues at coordinate 64,527 of NW_025534656.1, forward strand.
TGCGTGGAGCCCCAGATCGAGGGAGATTATCAGTGGTCTTGTATGTCTTCCATTTCCTAATAATTGCTCCTACAGTTGATTTCTTCAAACCAAGCTGCTTACGTATTGCAGATTCAGTCTTCCCAGCCTGGTGCAGGTCTACAATTTTGTTTCTGGTGTCCTTTGACAGCTCTTTGGTCTTGGCCATAGTGGAGTTTGGAGTGTGACTGTTTGAGGTTGTGGACAGGTGTCTTTTATACTGATAACAAGTTCAAACAGGTGCCATTAATACAGGTAACGAGTGGAGGACAGAGGAGCCTCTTAAAGAAGAAGTTACAGGTCTGTGAGAGCCAGAAATCTTGCTTGTTTGTAGGTGACCAAATACTTATTTTCCACCATAATTTGCAAATAAATTCATTAAAAATCCTACAATGTGATTTTCTGGAAAAAAAAATCTCAATTTGTCTGTCATAGTTGACGTGTACCTATGATGAAAATTACAGGCCTCTCTCATCTTTTTAAGTGGGAGAACTTGCACAATTGGTGGCTGACTAAATACTTTTTTCCCCACTGTATGGGAAGAAGTGTAGGGCACTCAACCAACGTGAGTCGAGGTGCAAACAGAAAAATTTATCATAATTTAAAAGGAAAAAGGTGCAGCGCTCGCTCACCATTTAAAACATATTATTTCATTTAAGCAACTATTAAAAGCTTGACGTTTAGGCCTTCATCAGTGGCCTTCATCAATGGCCTTCACCAGAACCATACATACCTACATACCCATGCTCAAATGTATTGAATAGAACATCCTTAGTAGGCCTAGGGCTGTTGCGGTGACCGTATTACCACCACACCGGCGGTCACGAGTCATGAAGGCAGTCAAATTCCACGTGACCGTTTAGTCATGGTAATTAGGCTTCTCCAAGCTCTGATGCTGCTGATGGTCATTAGTAGCCTACCAAACTTGCTAACTGCCTGGTACTCAGCACTCTATTCTCCCGCTAATCACTCTGACATCAATGCAAATGTCATTGAAAATCTAATCAAACACTTCATGAGAGCCCATATGAGCTCATGTTGCGCAACATTACTATAGGCTATGCAATTGGATCCCATCAGCTTTCTATAGGCTAGGCCTACTTTATTTATTTCTCAACTTTCCTAATATTAAGCACATTGCTTATCTTTACAACAGGAGTATAGCCTACCTGGCTGGCATGAAAAGGAACCAGGGGAAAAGCGTCCTCCATTCGCTATTTAAGTGCATCGATGACAAGTAATTTTCCCCCTGAACCTGTTTCGAGACAGGTGCATGATAATGGTCCATTCTAAATCAAAACAAATTTCACACATATACTATTTAGTATATGTAAAGACAAGATTAAATCAAGAATAGTCTGATGGGTGACAATATTAGCCTATCACTTGTGAATTATATATTATCACTTGTAAATGATGCCCAGCGTAAGGCAAGAGACAATGCCTTTTTTTGGCTACTTTTTCGAATCATAGTCGCACACCTCATGTAGCCTAGCCCATAGGCCTATATGTTTTGATAAGGTTTGTATCACAACTAATGTGGCCAAATAACTTCTTAAAATTAAGCACATTAATCTGCTTTACAACGGGTGTAGAGCCTAACTGGCATACATAAGCAGCGCGTGATCTTTATGTTTGGGGAAGATAATTTTCACCATAAAAATGCACCTTTATAATAAAAGCATTACTTTGCAGTCACTTTTGATAATGGTGTTTTCCCGCTAATGGAACATTCGGCTTATAGCCTACTGCCGCGTGCACATTGCTGCGCTTATAATGTGAAGAAATAAGCTAATAGTTTAATCCAAATTTTAAGCTAAACGTTCTGATCTGTTGCGTCAGCCACATTGTGTAAAAAATGTTTTTGGATGCTAGTGGTTGTATTAATTTGGGATCTATCTCGTCCCACAACTGTCCCAGACTATGTTTGGAATATTTATTTCTCACACAGAATAGAATAGGTCAACTTTTGTACTATGGGGGATTGACATAGGCTAGTGCTTTTGCTGTTCGTTAGGCCTACTCATCTTGTTAGCTGACGAAAAGTAAATGTGGACAGTTCTTCCAATATCTTCAATATGCACCTCGGAATTGGATAAGGACGCACGCAGTTGCGTCCCCGATGTGTCTGTCTTCACTTGTAGCCTGTGAGAAAGACTTGATCACGTGATGGAGAGCCATGTGAGTGAGGGGTGCTTTGGAGCACGCAGCACTCAGGGAGAAAGGCACAACTGCCACTGGCCGTAAAAGGCATGGATTTTTTTGGGGTGCATTACGGTCACACAAAGGGGATGCCGCCGTGAAATTTGAGGCATTATCAAGTGCTTGTCGAATTGTGAATGAGAGACTGATGAAGTGTGTACAGCCTGCGCAAAAGAACAAAGCAGAGCTCATGCCTTTCAAGCGACCTTTTTCAAATTATCATTAGAGTCGCATCATGCAGCCTTACAATGTATAAAAAATCTAAACATATAGCCCAATGTTTGTAGAACAACTAAAGTTACATTAATAACTCAAAATTAAGAATATAGGAGTACCTATTTCTTTGTTAACCGCTCAACAAAGAATAGCCGCATGTGTGCACTCCCTCAAATCGTTTGGAGAAAATATCCTCTCTATTTTATTCAGCTTTGTTCAATTGTATTCTTCATACTATAAAATAATGCCATTATATATTGGAATTCTAAGCAAATCTTGTCTGCTAAATGAACTAGTGTATCCCACAGCCATTTGGCATAGCCAGATCAGGACCTAACATAAGGACAACTCAGAATATGCTATTCTGTTCTTCTGAAATAGACTACATTTTCTTCATATCATGTTTCTTTAGACCTGTCTAAAATAAATCATGGATTTATTGTGATGGTGTAGGCTATATTACATGGATTTATTAGACCTTTTAAAATGTAGATGTTCCAAAGGTCTGCATCAGTGGCTTGTAGGCTATGCGTGGAAGCCAGGAGATGCTAAATGTGTTTATGTTAATTAACGGTAAATTACTGTGAGACCGACAGTTATTTGCTTGACAATTCACGGCTGATGAAATTTCGTGAACGCCACAGCCCTATGTAGGCCTACATAACAGAGAGACTGTAGAACAGAGTAGAGCAGAGCAGAGCAGTCAGAAGTCACATTCAGAGATCAGCTCCCTGAAAGGATAAATGGATTAAAGGAGGGAGGGAGGAAATCTGTGTTGGAAACGATGAGGTAATGCAGTGCCATGTAAGGATGCCTTGTAAGGACTTACAATACTTACACAATACAAACATACATTGATTTGCAATCATAGAGTCACACAAATGACAGTACAGAGTATACATTAGACCGAGGCAAGTCATTTCAGCTCTTTGTTTTCTGAGAGAGATATTATTAGCCAGTTGCCATCAAAGCAGATTAGTAATAATCTGACAGTACCTAAGGAAAGACACACAGAAACACAAACGCTACACACATCTAGATCTAGATTTGAACTACAGCTAACCTGGCTGCAGTGACGGGCATAAGCTACATAAGCGGTCGCTTAGGGCCCCTCACCAAAAATGTACTGTTGAGACTTAGGATAGTAGAATACACAAGGTGCAATCAGCAGTTTTCCTGTTATGTCAGTCACTTAAAGTCACTCCATTAGCCCATGTCAGCTAAAAACAATCATCTGTAAATTACTAGGCAAGTTAGTCTAGCCAGCTATCTAAACCTTGTAGTAATCATGGCCGAATTACCGACCGTGCACGCAGGGCACATGCCCAGGGGGCCCTAACCTTCAGGGGGGCCCCCATTTAATTTTGTTAGTCACTCTCACCCAGATATCGTATGAACATGGCATAAATCATGATAAAATGTTTAGAATGGCAGAATATATGTGGACTTGTAGGAAATGTACTTTAAAGCTGCAAAAATGTTCTCCCTGCCCAATGGCAAATATGTGGAATTGAATGAAATTAGCTTTGAAACTGCATAATCTTCTCTTCACCTAATAGCAAAATGTGAAGAATTGCAGGAAATTAGCTTTAAAATGGCAAAATGTTCTCTCCACCCGATGGTAAATGTGTAGAATTGCAGAAAGATGTCTTTATATTTGCTATATTTTCTATACTCATTGTAAAATGTGCAGAATTGCAGGGAATTAACATGAAAACCAAATCTCGCTTAGGGCCCCCAAAAGACTAGGGCCGGCCCTGGCTGTGTATGGAAAATTCAAGCCCTTTCTTCTCAAATGCCTACAGATCACAAACATGCCATTCTGTGTGTGCGTGCGTGAGTGCTTGCATGCACAGGTGTGTGTGTGCATATGTGTACGTGTGTCTTTGCATGTGAGTGCATTTGGCTGCGTTTACACAGGCAGGCCAATTCTGATCTTCTTTTCACTAATTGGTTTTAATAATTGGGCAAAAGATCCGAATTGGTCTGCCTGTGTAAACACAGCCTTAGATGAGTGTCCTCTGGGCTTCATGTATCTGTATCAGTGTGTGTCATCTGGCCCAGTCTGCCCCACGATGACCAACCAACCAGCTAGCCAGTCAGCCAACCAACCAACCAACCAACCAGCTAGCCAGCCAGTCAACCAACCAGCTAGCCAGCCAGTCAGCCAACCAACCAACCAGCCAGTCAGCCAGTCAGCCAGCCAGCCAGCCAGTCAGCCAGTCAGCCAGCCAGCCAGCCAGCCAGTCAGCCAGTCAGCCAGCCAGCCAGCCAGTCAGCCAGTCAGCCAGCCAGTCAGCCAGCCAGCCAGCCAGCCAGCCAGCCAGCCAGTCAGCCAGTCAGCCAGCCAGCCAGCCAGCCAGTCAGCCAGTCAGTCAGCCAGCCAGTCAGCCAGCCAGCCAGCCAGTCAGCCAGCCAGCCAGCCAGCTAGCCAGCCAGTCAGCCAACCAACCAACCAGCCAGTCAGCCAACCAACCAGCCAGCCAGTCAGCCAACCAACCAACCAGCCAGTCAGCCAACCAACCAGCCAGTCAGCCAACCAACCAACCAGCCAGTCAGCCAGCCAGCCAGCCAGAGGAAAGTGCTGATGTTGCAACATGGGAGCATATGGGCTACTGGCTGCTTACCACACACTAACATAGTCTTCTTGGACAGTAGAGAAAGTCATACCACTACAAGTTATATCTAGCCTTTTTGTCACACAAAACAAATACATCATTTTTATTCACACCCTCCACACTCCACCTCAATATGTTAAAATAACACAATCATCATAACCCTGTTTATAATAACACAATCATCATAACCCTGTTTATAATAACACAATCATCATAACCCTGTTTATAATAACACAATCATCATAACCCTGTTTATAATAACACAATCATCATAACCCTGTTTATAATAACACAATCATCATAACCCTGTTTATAATAACACAATCATCATAACCCTGTTTATAATAACACAATCATCATAACCCTGTTTATATTAACACAATCATCATAACCCTGTTTATAATAACACAATCATCATAACCCTGTTTATAATAACACAATCATCATAACCCTGTTTATAATAACACAATCATCATAACCCTGTTTATATTAACACAATCATCATAACCCTGTTTATAATAACACAATCATCATAACCCTGTTTATATTAACACAATCATCATAACCCTGTTTATAATAACACAATCATCATAACCCTGTTTATAATAACACAATCATCATAACCCTGTTTATATTAACACAATCATCATAACCCTGTTTATATTAACACAATCATCATAACCCTGTTTATATTAACACAATCATCAAAACCCTGTTTATAATAACACAATCATAACCCTAACCCTGTCTCTCTCTGTAGAGTACGTGACGGCCCGTTTCGGCAATGAGGACTCTCAGAGCTATGCCGTCTTCACCATCACAGACTACCCAGGAAGTGACATCACCGTCTCCCTCTTCCTGCGCACACGGCGCCATGCTGGCCTCTTATTGGTGCTCGTCAATAGCACCAGCCAATACCTGCGCCTGTGGCTGGACGAGGGACGGGTTAGAGTTCAGCTCCATAACTTTGAGACCTTGACCAGTGAGAGTGCGGTCAACGACGGAGACATCCACTTTGTGAGCGTGGTGGTTGACCGTGAGCTTATGGTCCTGTACGTGGCCAACCAGAAGCAAGGCTCGGTGGAGGTCAGGACGGTGGACAGTCAGATGGGGGATGTGGTGTATGTTGGGGGTCTGGTGGAGCAGAAGGCATCAGCAGCGTTCGGGGGCTACTTTAAAGGCTGTATCCAGGACCTGAGGATCAACGGAGAGAGACTGCAGTTCTTCAGGCTGGACACCCCGGTGACGTCATATCCTCTGGAGCTCATGGCTAACGTCACGGCGGGCTGCACTGGGGACGACTCCTGTAGTGTGAGTGGACTGAGCAGTCCTTAATACACTCTACACCTGCCCCTCCCTGTCAAAACTCTGTCCCCTGTCTTTCATCTGTCTTACTCTGTCCCATGTCTTTCATCTGTCTTACTCTGTCCCATGTCTTTCATCTGTCCTACTCTGTCCCCTGTCTTTCATCTGTCCTACTCTGTCCCCTGTCTTTCATCTGTCCTACTCTGTCCCCTGTCTTTCATCTGTCCTACTCTGTCCCCTGTCTTTCATCTGTCCTACTCTGTCCCCTGTCTTTCATCTGTCCTACTCTGTCCCCTGTCTTTTATCTGTCCTACTCTGTCCCCTGTCTTTCATCTGTCCTACTCTGTCCCCTGTCTTACCCTGTCCCCTGTCTTTCATCTGTCTTACCCTGTCCCCTGTCTTTCATCTGTCCTACCCTGTCCCCTGTCTTTCATCTGTCCTACTCTGTCCCCTGTCTATCATCTGTCCTACTCTGTCCCCTGTCTTTCATCTGTCCCCTGTCTTTCATCTGTCCCCTGTCTTTCATCTGTCCCCTGTCCCCTGTCTTTCATCTGTCTTACCCTGTTCCCTGTCTTTCATGTGTCCCCTATCTTTCATCTGTCCTACTCTGTCCCCTGTCTCATCTGTCTTACCCTGTCCTCTGTCTTTCATCTGTCCTACTCTGTCCCCTGTCTTTCATCTGTCCCCTGTCTTTCATCTGTCCCCTGTCTTTCGTCTGTCCTACTCTGTCCCCTGTCTTTCATCTGTCCCCTGTCCCCTGTCTTTCATCTGTCCCCTGTCTTTCATCTGTCCTACTCTGTCCCCTGTCTTTCATCTGTCCTACTCTGTCCCCTGTCTTTCATCTGTCCCCTGTCTTTCATCTGTCCAACTCTGTCCCCTGTCTTTCATCTGTCCTACTCTGTCCCCTGTCTTTCATCTGTCCCCTGTCTTTCATCTGTCCCCTGTCTTTCGTCTGTCCTACTCTGTCCCCTGTCTTTCATCTGTCCCCTGTCCCCTGTCTTTCATCTGTCCCCTGTCTTTCATCTGTCCCCTGTCTTTCGTCTGTCCTACTCTGTCCCCTGTCTTTCATCTGTCCCCTGTCTTTCATCTGTCCTACTCTGTCCCCTGTCTTTCATCTGTCCTACTCTGTCCCCTGTCTTTCATCTGTCCTACTCTGTCCCCTGTCTTTCATCTGTCCCCAGTCTTTAATCTGTCCAACTCTGTCCCCTGTCTTTCGTCTGTCCTACTCTGTCCCCTGTCTTTCATCTGTCCCCTGTCCCCTGTCTTTCATCTGTCCCCTGTCTTTCATCTGTCCCCTGTCCCCTGTCTTTAATCTGTCCTACTCTGTCCCCTGTCTTTCATCTGTCCTACTCTGTCCCCTGTCTTTCATCTGTCCTACTCTGTCCCCTGTCTTTCATCTGTCCCCTGTCTTTCATCTGTCCCCTGTCTTTTATCTGTCCCCTGTCTTTTATCTGTCCCCTGTCTTTTATCTGTCCTACTCTGTCCCCTGTTTTTTATCTGTCCTACTCTGTCCCCTGTCTTTCATCTGTCCTACTCTGTCCCCTGTCTTTCATCTGTCTTACCCTGTCCCCTGTCTTTCATCTGTCCTACTCTGTCCCCTGTCTTTCATCTGTCTTACCCTGTCCCATGTCTTTCATCTGTCCTACTCTGTCCCCTGTCTTTCATCTGTCCAACTCTGTCCCCTGTCTTTCATCTGTCCAACTCTGTCCCCTGTCTTTCATCTGTCCAACTCTGTCCCCTGTCTTTCATCTGTCCTACTCTGTCCCCTGTCTTTCATCTGTCCAACTCTGTCCCCTGTGTTTAATCTGACCTACTCTGTCCCCTCTCTTTTATCTGTCCCACCCTGTCCTTTGCCCATGCCATACCCAGTCCTGCCCTGTCTTTGCCTGCTCTGCACACTGCCCTGTGCCACCCTTGCCTATCCCAGCCATGCTTTACCAGTCTTGCCCCTGTCTTGCTCCTGTGTTGCCCCAGTGTTGCCCCAGTGTTGCACCTGTCTTGCTCCTGTCTTGCCCCAGTCTTGCCCCTGCTCATCCTTTCTCAGTATTCATTATCTCACTCCTCATCATTGCCTTAGAAAGGCATGAACGTCACCAATCCCACACAATGAAATTAAATGGTGTTTAATGGTAAGGCTGTTAAACAGGAGTGCTGTGATGTACTTAAGGTCAAGTAGAGAAGTTGATTAACAGGACAAAGAAGAACAGTAGAGAATAAGGACCGATAAGAATACTGCCAACTGTTTAGATTAGGGTCGGGGTTAGGGTCGGGGTTAGGGTCGGGGTTAGGGTCAGGGTTAGGGTCAGAGTTAGGGTCAGGGTTAGGGTCAGAGTCAGAGTTAGTTAGAGTCAGGGTTAGTGTTAGATTATTTGACTCTGTTTAAGAACATAGGCCTTTGGCTTGGTGTCCTCCATCTCTATCACCATCCCAAATCCCTATGTGTGATACTACACTGACCAAACATTAAGAACGCCTTCCTAATATTGAGTTGCACCCCCCAGTTCTTGGTTCTTCACACAAACCGGTGCACCTGGCACCTACTATCATACCCCATTCAATGGCACTTACATTTTTTGTCTTGCCCATTCACCCTCTGAATGGCACACATACACAATCCATTTATCAATTGTCTCAAGGCTTAAAAATCATTTTTTAACCTGTCTCCTGCCCTTCATCTACACTGTAATTAGGGTTAAGCAATTAGGGTTGAGCGCCTTGCTCAAAGGCACATCGACAGATTTTTCACCTAGTCGGCTCGGGGATTAGAACCAGCGACCTTTCGATTACTGGCACAACGCTCTTAACCACTAAGCTACCTGCCGCCCCTTATTGACATCAATAAGGGATCATAGCTTTCACCGGGATTCACCTGGTCAGTCTATGTCATGGGAAGAATGTTTTGTAAACTCAGTGTATGAATTGTGTATAGTGGGACAACAGAGATGTTTTCTCTATTCATGCCTTCTCAATGCTAAGTGTGCAGTAAACTACTAGCTATATTAATATAACTGATATTGTGCTCTCTTACTCACCAAGTAAGTCAGACATTAGCATTTATGAATAATACAAGATGACCTGAATGTCCGTCTCTGCTTTATTTATAATAAAATAATAATCAACCGTATTTGTTGTTCTTCTCCCAGAGGAACCCGTGTCAGAACGGGGGGATGTGCTACTCCATGTGGGACGACTTCACCTGCACCTGCCCCCCCAGCACTGCAGGGCGGCGCTGTGAGGAGGTCAAGTGGTGTGAGCTGTCCCCTTGCCCCGCACAGGCAGAGTGCCACATCCTCAGCCAGGGATACGAGTGTAAGTCATTCTGCATTAAATCTGTCGCCCGTCAGTCCGCCCGTCAGCCCACCCGGCCGCCCGTCCGTGAGGTGGGACTGGGATTAGACCAGATTAACCTGTGGTTGGATTAGTGATGATTTACATGGCTGTCTGTCTGCCCTGTCACCCCTGTGATTAGCTGTCCTGGAATAAGGACAGAAACAACACCGTCACTTCACAAGCGGACTATACAGTATTGTTGTGTATACCCAGCACACGTACCTTCATCATATCAATCCTGTTGTGGTTGATTTTCTGTTTATTTGTTAATATTTATTCTTTATCACTACTTGTATTCTATGGTCTGTATTCCATCACATGGTTGAAGATTAAAGCCTTTTTTAAATGACCACATATTTACATCCCTTCTCTTTCCCAGGCTTTTCCAACGCCACTTTCCTTGACGACAGCAGTGTGCTGTCTTACCGCAGTAACGGCCGTATCCAACGCAGCCTAGCCAGTATCTCCCTCAGCATGCGTACCCGTAAACGCCACGCCGCCATCTTGCACGCCGAGCGTGGGCCAGAGTTTGTGACGGTGTCTGTGCAGGATGGCCTTCTCTTCCTTGAGCTCCAGAGCGGTGTGGGGGAGGGCTCCTCCACAGTGTCCCTGAGCAGTCGGAGGGGGGTCAGCGACGGGGAGTGGCACAGCGTCCACCTCTTCATGGTCACCCCCTGGGCAGAGGCCTCCCGCTGGACCCTGGTGCTGGATGAGGAGGCGGAGGAGGCAGGGACCTCCAGCAGCGAAGGGGGCAACCTGGACTTCCTCAGGGAGGAGGTGGACATCCTGCTGGGGGGGCTGGGGCCCGAGGCTGGCTGGAGCCTAGTGGGGTGCCTGGGCACCGTGGAGGTAGGGGGCATCGCGCTGCCTTACTATAGCCCCTCAGAGGTCAACCTGCCCCGGACTCAGGAGGAGCAGTTCCTGCGAACGTCCCCCAGCCCGCCCAGGGGCGGGTGCAGTGGAGGCCCGGTGTGCCAGCCTAGCCCATGTGTGAACGGGGGCAGCTGCCAGGACCTCTGGAACCTGTTCAACTGTAGCTGTGAGGAGGGCTGGACCGGACGCCGCTGTGAGCTCAACACAGACACCTGCGCCTCCAACCCCTGTATCCATGGCAACTGCAGCGTTCAGGGGCTGGCATACGAGTGTTCCTGTGAGTTTGGCTACACCGGGATGAACTGTGAGGAGGAAGTGGATGTGTGTGAGAACCATCTATGTGCTCATGGAGGGACGTGTCTACATGGAGTGGACAAGTACGCTTGTCTGTGTGCTGAGAACTACACCGGACCTTACTGCAAGTGAGTCACATGAGTGGGGTCAGGAAGGGAATGAAATGTCATATTTATTTTTATACAAAGCAATAAACATCACCATCACCTCATCCTGAAAATGTTTCACCAAATTGATAATTGCTTTTATGTTATTTTTGTCTGTAAAGCTTTTATTCCAAAGTTAAAGTCCCTTTGAGTTTAAACACAGTTTGAAAAATATTAAGTATGAAGTCTACAAATAGACTTTAATAACTAGCAGTTGAAACAATATTTCATGTTTTGAAAACATGGATTCTGCAACTTGTACATTTCAATGAGATAAAAGCTAAATCAAAGCATCTCAATGCAGGACAGTACTCCAGCGGGACTCCCTTACAACACAGTAAGGAAAAGGAGATCTTCTAAATGTTCAGATGTGTATGAGGCACTGAAACCATGCACCAACTGCGTGTTTGACTTGTTGCATGTCTGTTGTACTAAACGTCATATAGCTATGACTCTAGTGTGTTGCCATAGTGTACTGTGTAATCAGTTCCCTGGTGGTTCAGTGCTACTGCCTCTCATCTTTCATTCGTCTCGGAGCATCATCGAGGGAATTCCTCCATTCATTTATCTTGTATAAACACACTCTCTCTCACACGCACTTTCAACTCTCTCTCTCTCTCTCTCTCTCTCTCTCTCTCTCTCTCTCTCTCTCTCTCTCTCTCTCTCTCTCTCTCTCTCTCTCTCTCTCTCTCTCTCTCTCTCTCTCTCTCTCTCTCTCTCTCTCTCTCTCTCTCTCTCTCTCTCTCTCTCTCTCTCTCTCTCTCTCTCTCTCTCTCTCTAGTGATCGTATTGAGGAAATTCCATGGTACATAGTAGTCAACAGGAAGGTGTAAGTTGTTTTTATTATTTGCTAGTCTTCGTTGCCATATCAACCAGCCTCCATACCGGATGTTGTAAGTCCCATAGAGCAGGACTGAGTCCATGATGTTTTAAATTCCTACAGTAGTGGTTTAATGTCCTGTAGTTTAGAGCAGTTGGGGGTCTAAATCTCATTATCCTGATCGTCCCCTAAACCCCTTAGTCTCCCAGTGGGGTGACAGACAGTACGTCCCACTCCCCCTAGTTCACACACAGGTATTAGTAGACGGTAAACCCCGGCCCCACATTGTCACTCCTGGGCGACGCCCGTCCCTCAACCACGATGCCCGCCCCTCAACCACGACACCCGCCCCTCAACCACGATACCCGTTCTTATCCCCATCTCTCTCACACACACACACACACACACACACACTCACTCCCTTTAGAGAAGTGTGCCTGTGTGATGGTTTGTCCTGTATGTGGTTGGGTTTTCTCCTCAGTCGGCCCAAGCTGCCAGTGTCCGTCTGTGGAGATGAAACCAGAAACTACACCTGCTTCAACGCAGGGAACTGCACCGAGAGAGACCTGTCCTGTGACTGTCTACCCGGCTTCACAGGGCACCGGTAAGAGAAAGGAGGAAGGGGTAGATGGGAGGGGAGAGAAAGTAAGAAAATATACCCAGAATATAGGTGAACTTTGTAAAACATACACACAGACCACATACATTACACACAGACCACATGATGTTGTCTGTTTTTCTGACCCTCTCTGTCTCTGTCTGTCTCTCTCTGTCTCTGTCTCTGTGTCTCTCTCTGTCTCTCTGTCTCTGTCTCTGTCCGTCTCTGTCCGTCTCTGTGTCTTTGTCTCTCTGTCTCTGTACTCTGTAGCTGTGAGCAGGAGGTCGATGAGTGCAAGTCCAACCCCTGCCTGAACGGGGGCTACTGCCGAAACCTCATCAACAAGTACCACTGTGTGTGTGACATGAGCTTCGCCGGGGACAATTGCCAGATCGACGTAAGCGACATTTACTTTTACGTGGCCGTTCTGCTCTGGCAGAACCTCTTCCAGCTACTCTCCTACCTTATCCTGCGACTCGATGATGACCCTGAGATCGACTGGGGAGGGCAGGACGACTGAGGGAGAGAGAGAGTGTGTGTGTGCTCGTTCGTGTCTGTAGCTTGTGGTGTAAGCTTGAGACTTATGCTGGTGGGTGTTTCGTTGTTAAATGCCTGTCCAATGAAAAACAGTGTGTGCGTACTGTTAAATATGACTGTCTTTTAGTCCCACTAGGGTTCCCAGAGAGGATTCTCTTAACCGGGTTTTAAGGGGTTAAATCCGGCCGTGACAGCTGACCACTATGTACTTGATTTAGCTTTAGACAGGAGTCTTTAAGAAACAATAGGGGTTGTTCCTAAACTGGGCCAATTACAAATTGGAGCTGCGGACCAGACTGAATGTCTCTGACTTAGTTATAGGTTTAATTATGTTATATATATTGTTCAGGTGAGCTAAATTTAAATGGATTTATTTTCCTTTTCTGAAAAGAGCACAGAGCTGTTATTGTGCCTTAATTTCTATAGGCAGCATGTTTTTTTATAAAGTTGTGTGATTTTTGAATATGCTCTCTGTTGGATATGGCATTATGAATATCCTTTGGGCGATGACACTAAACTAACACAGCTCAGGTAGCATTATATTTAAGCAATAAGGCCCGAGGAGGTGTGGTATATGGCCAAAATACCACGGATAAGGGCTGTTCTTATGCACGACACAACGCAGAGTGCATGGATACAGCCCTTAATCGTGGTATATTGACCATATATCACAAACCCCCGAGGTGCCTTATTGCTATTATAAACTGGTTACCAACGTAATTAGAGCAGTAAAAATATGTTTTTTGTCATACCTGTGGTATACGGTCTGATATATCACGGCTTTCAGCCTATCAGCATTCAGGGCTCGAACCACCCGGTTTATAATGTACATTAGACTAGGCTATACAGAAACTGTAATAAAGGTTATTTTCCAAATGGACCAAACGGAAAATAAGACACTGGTTTTGCGATTGCACAGGCTAGTCAGTGTATAAGCACAATTTCCGAAAGAAATGTTATTTCTTATAGAACAACATTTGCACTTTTGGAAAAGTATCGAGTATTTTCTGAGATTAATCTCACTTACAATATCTGGTCAGCCTCGTGTTCATTTATACTTTTGTATTCCTTGAGGACGACGGTACTGTCCTGATACTGTGTGAGGTGGAGCTTTCCTTGGGGATGACGGTACTGTCCTGATACTGTGTGAGGTGTCCTTGAGGATGACGGTACTGTCCTGATACTGTATGAGGTGGAGCTTTCCTTGAGGATGACGGTACTGTCCTGATACTGTGTGAGGTGTAGCTTTCCTTGAGGATGACGGTACTGTCCTGATACTGTATGAGGTGTAGCTTTCCTTGAGGATGACGGTACTGTCCTGATACTGTATGAGGTGTAGCTTTCCTTGAGGATGACGGTACTGTCCTGATACTGTATGAGGTGTAGCTTTCCTTGAGGATGAGGGTACTGTCCTGATACTGTATGAGCTTTCCTTGAGGATGACGGTACTGTCCTGATACTGTATGAGGTGTCCTTGAGGATGACGGTACTGTCCTGATACTGTATGAGGTGTAGCTTTCCTTGAGGATGACGGTACTGTCCTGATACTGTGTGAGGTGTAGCTTTCCTTGAGGATGACGGTACTGTCCTGATACTGTATGAGGTGTAGCTTTCCTTGAGGATGAAGGTACTGTCCTGATACTGTATGAGGTGTAGCTTTCCTTGAGGATGACGGTACTGTCCTGATACTGTGTGAGGTGTAGCTTTCCTTGAGGATGACGGTACTGTCCTGATACTGTGTGAGGTGTAGCTTTCCTTGAGGATGACGGTACTGTCCTGATACTGTATGAGGTGTAGCTTTCCTTGAGGATGACGGTACTGTCCTGATACTGTATGAGGTGTAGCTTTCCTTGAGGATGACGGTACTGTCCTGATACTGTATGAGGTGTAGCTTTCCTTGAGGATGACGGTACTGTCCTGATACTGTGTGAGGTGTAGCTTTCCTTGAGGATGACGGTACTGTCCTGATACGGTGTGAGGTGTAGCTTTCCTTGAGGATGACGGTACTGTCCTGATACTGTATGAGGTGTAGCTTTCCTTGAGGATGACGGTACTGTCCTGATACTGTATGAGGTGTAGCTTTCCTTGAGGATGACGGTACTGTCCTGATACTGTATGAGGTGTAGCTTTCCTTGAGGATGACGGTACTGTCCTGATACTGTATGAGCTTTCCTTGAGGATGACGGTACTGTCCTGATACTGTATGAGGTGTAGCTTTCCTTGGGGATGACGGTACTGTCCTGATACTGTGTGAGGTGTAGCTTTCCTTGAGGATGACGGTACTGTCCTGATACTGTATGAGGTGTAGCTTTCCTTGAGGATGACGGTACTGTCCTGATACTGTGTAGCTACAGAGATGGCCTTAGGCCCTTGAAGGCAATGAATCACACCTAACGTTTATTCATTTTAAACATTGTCACACATTCCCTGTTGTTGTCTAGACCTACAAATATGTCTGTCTCTTGTCTTTCTGTCCATCTCTCTGTCTCGTCTGTCTGTCTGTCTGTATGTCTGTCTGTCTCTATGTCCATATCTCTGTCTGTTCTTTCATGTCTTCTTTAAACATGTCTGTCTTCAAATAAACATTTCCTGTCTTTTCATCCTTAATCTGTTTTTTGTCCTCCTTTCACTACCTGTCTTCATTCATCCAACATCAACAGTTATGTCACTGGTCAGAGAAGTGTGTGTGTGTAAGTACTGGGCGGGAATAGACCCGTGGGTGGAAGTACTGAGCGGGTTTACCAGTCATCTGGTGAGCTGTGTGGCACTGCTGCGTGACATCCAAACATAGTTACCTAATCTCTCTTAACAGGATACACAGAGAGAAGTAACCTCTTGAAAACCTCACACATACTGTACACACACAAACCTTTCCTATCCGTGTGTGTATGCTGAGGCTTAGACCAGAGGAAGAGGAAATGAAAGATAAAGTAGAGAGAGATAGGGAATCTTCTCCTCAGTGGCTTTACTGATGTGCCCCTGAGAGAGAGAGAGAGAGAGAGAGAGAGAGCATGAGCGAGAGAGAGAGAGGGGGGGAGGGGTTGGAGAGGGTGAAGGTCTGAGGAAGAGGGGAGAAAGAAGAGAGACTAGTGTGTTAGCGTGTTAATGTGATAGTGTGTTAATGTATTAGTGTGTTAGTGTGTTAATGTATTAGCGTGTTAGCGTGTTAGTGTGTTAGCGTGTTAATGTGTTAGTGTGTTAGCGTGTTAATGTGATAGTGTGTTAATGTGTTTGTTCCCCTTTTATCATATTTTGTAATGTTACCCTATCATATCTGATTAACATCCATTGTTGAATTCTGATTGGGAACTTTTAAAAGTGGAAAGTGTTTGAATTTGACTGTGTTACTAACTGTTATGTGAAACCACTTTCAAAGTAGAGGTCTTCACGGATCTATCCGAACCTGATTACATGAGATCCGGGATCCCACATTTTGTAGTTAACCCTCGGATCCCGGGTCGGATCCCGCTCGGTGGCCATGGGCCTCGGATCTGTGTGAAAATATGTGAAATACCGACCGGCTCTGAAATAATATTTGAAGAGTTTAGTTCCTAAACAACAAATGCAAATTTCACACATTTTTGATTGTATTCTCTTAAATGACTGTCAGGGGGTCCCCCTTTCACCAAACCAAATCATTTATGTCAATATCATTTTGTGACAAAATCCCATATTCTCTTTATTGAAAGAGCCACTGCACGTGACGCGGGGTAAAATAGGCTACTTGTTGTGGAATAGGAGGAGGACGCAGTGGAAAAGAGTGATAGCCCCTACTCTACAAAGTCTACAGAATATTAGGTTACAGACAAACGTGAACTACTATTCGCTGCTCTGAGTCTGGCGCGCGATGATCATCACATTAAAAATGAGTTTCTGAAACATTGAGTCGTTCTTTGCTGATGTGAAGAAGAAACAGAATGAGTCCAGGGAGGACAGGGAGGACAGGGAGTCCAGGGAGGACAGGGAGTCCAGGGAGGACAGGGAGTCCAGGGAGGACAGGGAGGACGGGTAGTCCAGGGAGGACAGGGAGTCCAGGGAGTCCAGGGAGGACAGGGAGGACAGGTAGGACAGGTAGGACAGGGAGGACAGGGAGTCCAGGGAGGACAGGGAGGACAGGGAGTACAGGGAGGACAGGGAGTCCAGGGAGTCCAGGTAGGACAGGTAGGACAGGGAGGACAGGGAGTCCAGGGAGGACAGGGAGGACAGGGAGTCCAGGGAGGACAGGGAGTCCAGGGAGGACAGGTAGGACAGGGAGGACAGGGAGTCCAGGGAGTCCAGGGAGGACAGGTAGGACAGGGAGTCCAGGGAGGACAGGGAGTCCAGGGAGTCCAGGGAGGACAGGGAGGACAGGTAGGACAGGGAGGACAGGGAGGACAGGGAGTCCAGGGAGTCCAGGGAGGACAGGGAGGAAAAACCAACAGGCAAATCCTCATCTATACACATTATACAGAGGGGAAAAAGGTTGGCCATATTTTCAAGACCTGAGCTATTTAATGTAATTGTTTTATTTATTCAATTTACTACTTTATTTAGGCTATCTAATTTATTTGTTTATGCTTCTCCTATTTAGTATGCTATTTTGCTATTTTATTTGGATATTTTATTTTGTCTAAAATCACCACAAAAAAAATCTCAAACATTTCGGTCAACCGAAACAAAATGAACAGACCTCTGAAAACCTCTAAATATTCTACATCCATTTATAGCAGGAATACTAACCTAGACCCACAAATCCCAATTGTTAAATCAATGTTGATCAAAACAGTTAAATAGGCTAGATTGTAATGTTGCTCAGTAACATAATAGGCCTACAGAATATTAGGTTACAGACAAAAGGGGACTACTATTCCCTGCTCTCAGTCTGACATGCGATGATCATCACATTAAAATAAATCCTTCTACTCAAATATTTGGTCAACAGAAATAAGGAAAACATTCTGAAAACCTCATAATGTTCTCCATCTACTAATAGGGATGTCATTATGAAAATACTAAGCTGTAGACCACAAATCAATTATTTTAGATACAACCAAAACAAACACAAAGGTCACTGCCAGACAAGTCACAACAATTTAGCTGGTTTGCGAGGCAATAAAGTAGCATTTGTTTTCTTTTGGATCCATTTGGGTTGGATACAGACCAGACCCAATTTGGATCCAATTTTCTCTCAGCTCGGACATGTTTTGGGTCGGATCTGGTCCACCTCGGATCCGAATCGGATCGGATACATACACTACCATTCAAAAGTTTGGGGTCACTTAGAAATGTCCTTGTACTACTCCACAAAGAAAAATACATATCTCAGACTGGCCAATAAAAAGAAAAGATTAAGATGGGCAGTCTGAGATATGGCTTTTTCTTTGCAACTCTGCCTAGAAGGTCAGCATCCCGGAATCGCCTCTTCACTGTTGACGTTGAGACAGGTGTTTTGCGGGTACTATTTAATGAAGCTGCTAGACATTCTAAGGTATTTGTCCTCTTGCTCAGTTGTGCACCGGGGCCTCCCACTCCTCTTTCTATTCTGGTTAGAGCTAGTTTGCGCTGTTCTATGAAGGGAGTAGTACACAGCGTTGTACGATATCTTCAGTTTCTTGGCAATTTCTCGCATGGAATAGCCTTCATTTCTCAGAACAAGAATAGACTGACGAATTTCAGAAGAAAGTTATTTGTTTCTGGCCATTTTGAGCCTGTAATCGAACCCACAATTGCTGATGCTCCAGATACAGTGGGTGTAAAAAGTATTTAGTCAGCCACCAATTGTGCAAGTTCTCCCACTTAAAAAGATGAGAGAGGCCTGTAATTTTCATCATAGGTACACGTCAACTATGACAGACAAAATGAGGAAAAGAAATCCAGAAAATCACATTGTAGGATTTTTAATGAATTTATTTGCAAATTATGGTGGAAAATAAGTATTTGGTCAATAACAAAAGTTTCTCAATACTTTGTTATATACCCTTTGTTGGCAATGACACAGGGCAAACGTTTTCTGTAAGTCTTCACAAGGTTTTCACACACTGTTGCTGGTATTTTGGCCCATTCCTCCATGCAGATCTCCTCTAGAGCAGTGATGTTTTGGGGCTGTCGCTGGGCAACACGGACTTTCAACTCCCTCCAAAGATTTTCTATGGGGTTGAGATCTGGAGACTGGCTAGGCCACTCCAGGACCTTGAAATGCTTCTTACGAAGCCACTCCTTCGTTGCCCGGGCGGTGTGTTTGGGATCATTGTCATGCTGAAAGACCCAGCCACGTTTCATCTTCAATGCCCTTGCTGATGGAAGGAGGTTTTCACTCAAAATCTCACGATACATGGCCCCATTCATTCTTTCCTTTACACCAGGGGTGTCAAACTCATTTTAGCTCAGGGGCCACATGGAGGAAAATCTATTCCCAAGTGGGCCGGACCGGAAAAATCATGGTATATATAACTTAAAAACAACAACTTCAGATTGTTTTCTTTGTTTTAATACGATCAACATACAACATAAAGCTGGAGCCTGAGGACAGTGTGTCCAAAATAGTACAAGCACAACATCACTATTAATCATAAACACGTCAAGTTTATTTGAAAATTCTAAAGAAAAAGAACACACAAACACACAATGCCTCAGTGATTAACAGAACTGTTTCACAGATCACAGAACTATATCAGGGTGTCATTTCTGTGGTCCTCTGTAGCTCAGCTGGTAGAGCACGGCGCTTGTAACGCTAAGGTAGTGGGTTCGATCCCCGGGACCACCCATACACAAAAAAAAAAAAATGTATGCACGCATGACTGTAAGTCGCTTTGGATAAAAGCGTCTGCTAAATGGCATATTATTATTTATTATTATTTCTCAGGCAGAAATGTAGATACAAATAATGAAATCCTGTTCCCCAAACAAGTGCAAGAACCACAGAGTCAAGAATAGGTTAAATATACAAATAAAATAAAATCAATTAAAAACAATAGCACATCAACATAAAAACATATAAACATAAATCTGAAAGCGTTGCTCAAACTCCCGTAACAGTCCCGTTATTTTATCTTTGAACCGCTTCATGTCTGCCACATGTTGGGTCGCGCACACATTTTTCAGACAGGGGAAGTGAGCTGCATCACCACCGGCAAGTTGCGTCTCCCACAATGACAGCTTCAACTTGAAAGAACGTATGCTGTCATAATACTGCGTGACAACTTTGTTGCGCCCTTGCAGCTGTTTGTTCAAGTTATTCAGGTGCTCTGTAACATCCACCATAAATGCAATGTCCTGCATCCATTCTGCGGAATGAAATTCTAACACTGGTTTGCCCTTTTCTTCCATGAACTGTTCAATTTCTTCTCGTAAATCAAAGAAACGCCTCAGCACAGCACCTCGGCTTAACCATCTTACCTCAGTGTGGTATGGCAGGCCATAGATGTGGTCTTTCTCTCTGAGAAGGCTGTCAAACTGACGGTGATTCAGGCTTCTGGATCGGATGAAATTAACAGTTTGGATGACCACCTTCATGACGTTATCCATCTTTAATGACTTGCAACACAAAGCCTCCTGGTGCAAAATACAGTGAAAAGTCAAAAAATCACGTCCTCCATTTGCAGATTGCACTTTCTCTCTGAACTTTGTCACAACGCCTGCTTTTTTCCCGATCATTGAGGGCGCACTATCTGTAGCCAGGCTGACAGTGCGGGACCAGTCCACTCCGACCCTGTCCAGCGCGCCGACGAGTGCGGTAAAAATATCAGCTGCTGTCGTTGTATCTGTCATCGGCACCAACTCCACGAACTCCTCGGTGACGGTCAATGTGTCATCAACTCCGCGGATGAAAATAGCCAGTTGTGCAACATCTGTAATGTCCGTGCTTTCATCAATTGCAAACGAAAAGGCAATAAATGACTTTACTTTTTGCTTCAACTGGCTGTCCAAATCCACTGAAAGATCGGAAATCCTGTCTGCAACTGTGTTTCTTGTCAGGCTGATATTTGCAAAAGCCTGCCGCTTTTCAGGGCACACAATCTCCGCTGCCTTCATCATGCATGTTTTTCTTTTACAAATTCACCCTCACTAAATGGTTTTGAAGCCACTGCGATTTCATTAGCAATGAGGTAGCTAGCTTTCACTGCAGCGTCACTGATGTCTCGGCTGTGAGTAAACACAGACTGCTGTTTCTTCAGACCCGCCAACAGTTCATTCACCTTCTCTCATCTCCGCTGTCCTTGAAAGTTGTCATATTTGTCGGCATGAAGACTCACATAGTGGCGACGAAGGTTATATTCTTTCAGCACTGTAACATGCTCTGAACACACCAAACATACAGCTTTCCCATTCAATTCCGTGAATAAATAGGATGACCATTTTTCTTGGAACACTCTGCACTCTGCGTCCACTTTTCTCTTTTTTGACAGAGACATATTGGGGCAATGAGGGTGCCAAAGCACATAATGTTAAAAGTAGAAGCCGTAATAAATATTGCGGGCAAAACAAAGTAGCTCATTGGCTGCACGTGCTTGACCTACTTGCTCTGCCCCGGTATAAACAGTTTGCTTGCTTAACACAATTGCTATTGCGCCATTCCGGTGGACGCAATTGGAACAGCAGTTTATTTTATTGAAAAATTGCAGCGCATTTTAATACTTTACAAAATTATTATTATTATTATTTTTATTTTTATTTATTTTTATCATCTCGCGGGCCGGATTAAACCCGTTTGCGGGCCTGATCCGGCCCGCGGGCCGGACGTTTGACACCCCTGCTTTACACGGATCAGTCGTCCTGGTCCCTTTGCAGAAAAACAGCCCCAAAGCATGATGTTTCCACCCCCATGCTTCACAGTAGGTATGGTGTTCTTTGGATGCAACTCAGCATTCTTTGTCCTCCAAACACGACGAGTTGAGTTTTTACCAAAAAGTTATATTTTGGTTTCATCTGACCATATGACATTCTCCCAATCCTCTTCTGGATCATCCAAATGCACTCTAGCAAACTTCAGACGGGCCTGGACATGTACTGGCTTAAGCAGGGGGACACGTCTGGCACTGCAGGATTTGAGTCCCTGGCGGCGTAGTGTGTTACTGATGGTAGGCTTTGTTACTTTGGTCCCAGCTCTCTGCCAGGTCATTCACTAGGTCCCCCCGTGTGGTTCTGGGATTTTTGCTCACCGTTCTTGTGATCATTTTGACCACACGGGGTGAGATCTTGCGTGGAGCCCCAGATCGAGGGAGATTATCAGTGGTCTTGTATGTCTTCCATTTCCTAATAATTGCTCCCACAGTTGATTTCTTCAAACCAAGCTGCTTACCTATTGCAGATTCAGTCTTCCCAGCCTGGTGCAGGTCTACAATTTTGTTTCTGGTGTCCTTTGACAGCTCTTTGGTCTTGGCCATAGTGGAGTTTGGAGTGTGACTGTTTGAGGTTGTGGACAGGTGTCTTTTATACTGATAACAAGTTCAAACAGGTGCCATTAATACAGGTAACGAGTGGACAGAGGAGCCTCTTAAATAAGAAGTTACAGGTCTGTGAGAGCCAGAAATCTTGCTTGTTTGTTATTGACCAAATACTTATTTTCCACCATAATTTGCAAATAAATTCATTAAAAATCCTACAATGTGATTTTCAGGAATTTTTTTTCTCAATTTGTCTGTCATAGTTGATGTGTACCTATGATGAAAATTACAGGCCTCTCTCATCTTTTTAAGTGGGAGAACTTGCACAATTGGTGGCTGACTAAATACTTTTTTCCCCCACTGTACTCAACTAGTCTCAAGAAGGCCAGTTTTATTGCTTTTTTAATCAGCACAACAGTTTCCAGCTGTGCTAACATAATTGCAAAAGGGTTTTCTAATGATCAATTAGCCTTTTAAAATTATAAACTTGGATTAGCAAACACAACGTGCCATTGGAACACAGGACTGATGGTTGCTGATAATGGGCCTCTGTACGCCTATGTAGATATTCATTTTACATTTTAGTCATTTAGCAGACACTCTTATCCAGAGCGACTTACAGTTAGTGAGTGCATACATTTTTTTTTCATACTGGTCCCCCGTGGGAAACGAACCCACAACCCTGGCGTTGCAAACGCCATGCTCTCCCAACTGAGCTACACAATCAGCCGTTTCCAGCTAGAATAGCCATTTACAACATTAACAATATCTACACTGTATTTCTGATCCATTTTTATGTTATTTTAATGGACAAAAAAATGGCTTTACTTTCGAAAACAAAGACATTTCTAAGTGACCCCCAAACCTTTGAATGGTAGTGTAAATCTTTTTTTAAATGGCTGTATCCTGTTGGGGTCGGGTAGGAATTTAATGGATCCAATTCGGTTCGGATCGAAATTCTGGGGTCTGAGAAGACCTCTATTTCAAAGCCTCCTCTCCCACCCAGAGAGACAATGAGGTTGCTCCATTTCTTATTCTGTTAGATCCTAAGATACCAACTCAAAGAACGTTGGTGGTGGAACACACACACACACACACACACACACACACGCACACAACAAATTCTAGTACAACAACTTCAATATTATCCTCAGATCTGGCATCTTCCCCAATATTTGGAACCAAGGTCTGATCACCCCAATGAGAGACAAGACAAGAAGGGCCTTCTATGACATCAAAAGGAACATAACATTTGACTAACCAATTAGGATCTGGCAAAAAATACTCCAATCAGTATAGAACCCATTGCCCTTTATGGTTGTGAGGTCTGGGGTCCAGTCACCAACCAATAATTCACAAAATGGGACAAACACCCAACTGAGACTCTGCATGCAGAATTCACCCAAAATATCCTCAGAGTACAATGCAAAACCCCAAATAATGCATGCAGAGCAGAATTAGGACTATACCCACTAATGATCAAAATCCAGAAAAGAGACGTGGTTCTGGGGCTCTGTTCACGAATACAAACAGACCCCACAGAGCCCCAGGACAGCAACACAATTGGACCCAACCAAATTATGAGAAATCTAAAGGAGAACTACTTGACACATTGGAAAGAATCAACCAAAAAACGGAGCAAATTGTAATGCTACCTGGCCCTAAACAGAGAGTACACAGTGGCAGAATACCTGACCACTGTGACTGACCCAAAATTAAGGAACGCCTTGATTATGTGCAGACTCAGTGAGCTTAGCCTTGCTATTGAGAGAGGTTACCGTAGGTTGACCTGGCTCACAAGAGAAGACAGGCTATGTGCACACTGCCCACAAAATGAGGTGGAAACTGAGCTGCACTTCCTAACCTCCTGCCAAATGTACGACCACATACGGGACACATATTTCCCTCAAATTACACAAACCCCAAAATAATTTGAACACAAATTACAATTTGACAAACTCCTGTATCTATTAAGCGAAATATCGCAGTGTGCAATCCCAGCAGCAAAATGTGTGACCTGTTGCCACAAGAAAAGGTCAACCAATGGGTCAGAAACACCAATTAAAAATAACCTAGATTTATCTGCCTATTCATTCCCCCGTCATTCGTACATTTGACTATTTGCACATTGTCACAACACATAGCTTATGTAACATTTAAAACGTTATACTACATTTTGTAACAACTAATAAGATCATATTTTAAACGTTATACTACATTTTGTAACAACTAATAATATCATATTTTAAACGTTATACTACATTTTGTAACAACTAATATCATATTTTAAACGTTGTTATTCTTTTGAAACTGTGTGTTTTAATGTTTACGTCTGTTTTCTTCTTTGTATTGTTTAATTTCCTTTGTTGGTTTTTGTTGTTGTTTATTATACTTGCTTTGGCAATGTAAACATGTTTCCCATGCCAATAAAGCCCCAGAGAGAGAGAGAGAGAGAGAGAGAGAGAGAGAGAGAGAGAGAGAGAGAGAGAGAGAGAGAGAGAGAGAGAGAGAGAGAGAGAGAGAGAGAGAGAGAGAGAGAGTCCATCTGAAGTGCAACTCCGCAGAGATCTGGTGACATTCCAGCAGGTTGGGACTGTTTCACAGAAATGCACATTGGGCAGCTTAACTGGCAGACACGATCATTCATACAGTCACACACATAGAACTCAGCAGAACACACACAGACATCACAGGACACATCTCTCTCTCAGACACCTAGGTTCTGAGCTGTCCACTGTGTAGCTGTAGTAGGGACAGACTGTGTGTGTCCGTGCTCTGCTACAGAAACTGCTGAGAGTGTAAACTGGTTAGAGAGTAGAGTCCTGGACCTGTCTGGCTGTGACTGATGAAGAGCCGTGGTGGCTGTGGAGTTCTCTGTGTCTGGGTACTCTGTGTCACGTGATCACTCTGAGAGTCAACTCTTCTCTTCTGACAGGTAAACAAACAACCAATAACTGTTTAAACAAGGCATTCGTGTAGCTTTATTTCAGGGTTTCGCGGTGGTGTTTGTTTTAAGGAGTTTTTCTGTGACATCACAAGGGCATGTTGCTCCCTCTTTTTCTGTGTGAAGTGACAGTTGACTTGGTTTAACGGGTCAAATCTCCCAGCATCACCTCAGCTTGGCTCCAATATGACACATGTAAGTGCATTCTGACAGCAGTGGTTCAGTGAGATGGAACATACAGTCCTTCACTTAGTCAAAATAATCAGATACACAACATACAAAGTACTGTGAATCACTGTGTCAAGAACAGTGATGATTTCACTTCCATTGGGAAAATGCTGTGATTGTGTGTTGTTTGAGCAGCCCTGGCAACAGTTGTCTGTGATGTGTGTTTGGATTGTGTTGACACGGTGTGTGTGTTTCTCTGTGTCTGAGCTGAGTTGACGCGACCCTGCGTGTGTGTGATTCTCCTCAGACGGAGCATGCTCCAGACGGCTCGCACAGGGCGGCGGTGCTGGCACCCTGTGTGGTTGGCATGACGATAATCCTGTTACTGGTGCTGGTGTTAGCCATAGAAAAAATCCATGAGCAGCGGCAGATGGAGAGGGGGGTTCACCCCTCAGAGACTCCAGTGTCCTGTGCAGCCTCGTCCTGGTCCTGTCCAGCCTACCCAGCCTCTTTCAATCCCTGATCTCAACTCTACTGCCTCCTGGCTG
The DNA here is from genome assembly GCF_020615455.1 of Coregonus clupeaformis. Taxonomy (NCBI): domain Eukaryota; kingdom Metazoa; phylum Chordata; class Actinopteri; order Salmoniformes; family Salmonidae; genus Coregonus; species Coregonus clupeaformis. Next base: position 90,506 of record NW_025534656.1, read on the forward strand.
GGGAACAGATCCACCATGATGCTCGCACAGAGCTTGGAACCGGAGCGCCTTGTGTGTGTGCGAATAAGCATGTGTGTGTTTGCGAAATGGAGAGAGAGATTAAAGACAGAGTTTGTGTGTTTCTTCCCTCTGGTCTGACCAGTTTGTTAATCATGCTGCCAGTGTACTTTACTACCTATTTATTGATGTTCATGTTTTTCCTGTTTCCCAGTTTGTAGTGTACTTGTACTAACCCCCCTCTCCTCCTCCTCCTCTTCCTCCCACCTCCACCCCTGTCCTCCCCCCTCCTCCTCTTCCTCCTCCTCCTCTTCCTCCCACCTCCACCCCTGTCCTCCCCCCCTTCTCCCCTCCTCCCACCTCCACCCCTGTCCTCCCCCCTTCTCCCCTCCTCCTCCCACCTCCACCCCTGTCCTCCCCCCTCCTCCTCTTCCTCCTCCTCCTCTTCCTCCCACCTCCACCCCTGTCCTCCCCCCTTCTCCCCTCCTCCTCCCACCTCCACCCCTGTCCTCCCCCCTTCTCCCCTCCTCCTCCTCCTCCTCCTCTTCCTCCCACCTCCACCCCTGTCCTCCCCCTTCTCCCCTCCTCCTCCCACCTCCACCCCTGTCCTCCCCCCTTCTCCCCTCCTCCTCCCACCTCCACCCCTGTCCTCCCCCTTCTCCCCTCCTCCTCCCACCTCCACCCCTGTCCTTCCCCCCCTTCTCCCCTCCTCCTCCCACCTCCACCCCTGTCCTCCCCCCTTCTCCCCTCCTCCTCCCACCTCCACCCCTGTCCTCCCCCCTCCTCCTCTTCCTCCTCCTCCTCTTCCTCCCACCTCCACCCCTGTCCTCCCCCTTCTCCCCTCCTCCTCCCACCTCCACCCCTGTCCTCCCCCCTTCTCCCCTCCTCCTCCCACCTCCACCCCTGTCCTCCCCCCTTCTCCCCTCCTCCTCCCACCTCCACCCCTGTCCTCCCCCCCTTCTCCCCTCCTCCTCCCACCTCCTCCTCCCCCTCCTCGTCCTCCCACCTCCTCCTCCCACCTCTTCCTTCCTCTTCCTCCCTCCTCCTCCTCTTCCTCCCACCTCCAACCCCTGTCCTCCCCCCTCCTCCTCTTCCTCCCACCTCCACCCCTGTCCTCCCCCCTCCTCCTCTTCCTCCCACCTCCACCCCTGTCCTCCCCCCTCCTCCTCTTCCTCCCACCTCCACCCCTGTCCTCCCACCTCTGTCCTCCCCCCTCCTCCTCCTCCTCCTCTTCCTCCCTCCTCCCACCTCCACCCCTGTCCTCCCACCTCGTCCTCCTCCTCCTCCTATTCCTCCCACCTCCACCCTTGTCCTCCCCACTCCTCCTCTTCCTCCTCCCACCTCCACCCCTGTCCTCCCCCCCTCCTCCTCTTCCTCCTCCCACCTCCACCCTTGTCCTCCCCACTCCTCCTCCTCTTCCTCCCACCTCCACCCCTGTCCTCCCCCCTCCTCCTCCTCCTCCTATTCCTCCCACGTCCCCCCTCCCTCCTCCTCCTCCTCCTCCTCTTCCTCCCACCTCCACCCCTGTCCTCCCCTCCCCCTCCTCCTCCTCTTCCTCCCCACATCCTCCCCCCTTCTACCCCTCCAGTTGACCTCTAAGGGTCTGACTGCTGACCTGTTGCTGTCAGTCAGTCTGGTGTCAGTGGTGCTGCTACTGGCCCTGGTCAGTACCTCTGTGGGCCTGGTGGTGGCGCTGAACCGTAGGGCCACCCACGGTACCTACAGCCCCAGCCGACAGGAGAAGGAGGGATCCCGCGTAGAGATGTGGAACATAGCCCAGCCGCCGCCAATGGAGAGACTCATATAAAACATGGCCCAGTTCCAGACCCACCACTCAGCACTGTCCCAACACTGGCTGAATTTCAAACCGAACACTTGGCCCTTGAGCCCTTTATCGAGTGATCGAGTGGTCAAAGTGATTCAGCCACACTGACTGTCCTGGGCCCAGTTCCAAACCCACCACTCAACACGGTGGAGAGATTCATATAGGAGATTTGATCCCAATGTCATTGTTGAGGTAATATAATAATAATAATAATAATAATAATAATAATAATAATAATAATAATAATAATAGAATATAGGCCATTTAGAAGACTTTTATCCAAAGTGTCTTAGTCATGCATGCATACATTTTTTACGTATGGGTGGTCCCGGTGTTGCAAGCACCATGCTCTACCAACTGAGCTACAGAGGTCCCTCCTGACCTGATCTTAAAGCCTGATCTCATAGACTAGACGTAACATAGTAAATGTAAAGGGCCTCCTGTAGCTCAGTTGGTAGAGCATGGCACTTGCAACGCCAGGGCTGTGGGTTCGATTCCCACGGGGGGCCAGTATGAAAAATGTATGCACTCACTAACTGTAAGTCACTCTGGATAAGAGCGTCTGCTAAATGACTAAAATGGAAATCCAGAATCCTCAAATTAGTATGATATGTTACGTTTAGAATGGTTACAGAAGGTTATGAAAGGCAAAAATGAAAGTACGGTGGTTGGTCGGGGATAATGTATAACACGAACATCTAGCAACCCGAAGGTTGCGTGTTTGAATCTCATCACGTGCAGCTTTAGCAACTTTGCAACTACTTAACATGTTAGCTAACATTTGCCCTAACCTTAACCCCTATCCCCTAACCTAACTGTTAGCCACCTCGCTAATGTTAGCATTAGCCACCTAGCCAACGTTAGCCACAACAAATTGGAATTTAAAACAAATCAATTTTTATTTGTCACATACACGTGTTTAGCAGATGTTATTGCGGGTGTAGCGAAATGCTTGTGCTTCTATCTCCGATAATATCTAACAAGTAATATCTAACAATTTCACAACATATACCCAATACACACAAATCTAAGTAAGGAATGGAATTTAAGAATATATACATATATGGACGAGCAATGACAGAGCGGCATGGACTAAGATACAGTAGAATATTATAGAATACAGTATATACATATGAGATGAGTAATGCAAGATATGTAAACATTATTAAAGTGGCCAGTGATTTCTGTAGGCAGCAGCAGCCTCTAATGTGCTAGTGATGGCTATTTAACAGTCTGATGGCCTTGAGATAGAAGCTGTTTTTCAGTCTCTCGGTCCCAGCTTTGATACACCTGTGCTGACCTCGCCTTCTTGATGACAGAGGGGTGAACAGGCAGTGGCTCGGGTGGTTGATGTCCTTGATGATCTTTTTGGCCTTCCTGTGACATCGGGTGCTTTAGGTGTCCTGGAGGGTGGGTAGTTTGCCCCCGGTAATGCGTTCGGCAGACCGCACCACCCTCTGGAGAGCCCTGCGGTTGCAGGCGGTGCAGTTGCCGTACCAGGCGATGATACAGCCCGACAGGATGCTCTCAATTGTGCATCTGTAAAAGTTTGAGGTTTTTAGGTGCAAAGTCAAATTTCTTTAGCCTCCTGAGGTTGAAGAGGCTCTGTTGCGCCTTCTTCACCACACTGTCTGCGTGGGTGGACCATTTCGGTTTGTCAGTGATGTGTACGCCAAGGAACTTGAAGCTTTCCACCTTCTCCACTGCGGTCCCGTTGATGTGGATAGGGGGGTGCACCCTCTGCTGTTTCCTGAAGTCCACGATCATCTCCTTTGTTTTGTTGACGTTGAGTGAGAGGTTATTTTCCTGGCACCACACTCCCAGGGCCCTCACCTCCTCCCTGTAGGCTGTCTTGTCATTGTTGGTAATCAAGCCTACTTGATGATTGAGTTGGAGGCGTGCTTGGCCACACAGTCATGGGTGAACAGGGAGTACAGGAGGGGACTGAGCACGCACCTTTGTGGGGCCCCAGTGTTGAGGATCAGCGAAGTGGAAGTGTTGTTTCCTACCTTCACCACCTGGGGGCGGCCCGTCAGGAAGTCCAGGACCCAGTTGCACAGGGCGGGGTTCAGACCCAGGGCCTCGAGCTTAATGATGAGCTTGGAGGGTACTATGGTGTTGAATGCTGAGATATAGTCAATGAACAGCATTCTTAGATAGGTATTCCTCTTGTCCAGATGGGATAGGGCAGTGGGATGGCGATTACATCGTCTGTGGATCTATTGGGGCGGTAAGCAAATTGAAGTGGGTCTAAGGTGACAGGTAAGGTAGAGGTGATATGATCCTTGACTAGTCTCTCAAAGCACTTCATGATGACAGAAGTGAGTGCTACGGGGCGATAGTCATTTAGTTCAGTTACCTTTGCTTTCTTGGGAACAGGAACAATGGTGGCCACCTTGAAGCAAGTGGGGACAGCAGACTGGGATAGGGAGAGATTGAATATGTCCGTAAACACACCAGCCAGCTGGTCTGCGCATGCTCTGAGGACGTGGCTAGGGATGACGTCTGGGCCGGCAGCCTTGCAGGGGTTAACATGCTTAAATGTCTTACTCACGTCGGCCACGGAGAAGGAGAGCCCACAGTCCTTGGTAGTGGGCCACGTCGGTGGCACTGTGTTATCCTCAAAGCGGGCGAAGAAGGTGTTTAGCTTGTCCGGAAGCAAGACGTCGGTGTCGGCGACGTGGCTGGTTTTCCTTTTGTAGTCCGTGATTGTCTGTAAACCCTGCCACATACGTCTCGTGTCTAAGCCGTTGAATTGCGACTCCACTTTGTCTCTATACTAATGTTTTGCCAGTTTAATTGCCTTGCGGAGTGAGTAGCTACACTGTTTGTATTCGGCCATATTCCCAGTCACCTTGCCATGGTTAAATGCGGTGGTTCGCGCTTTCAGTTTTGCGCAAATGCTGCCATCTATCCACGGTTTCTGGTTAGGGTAGGTTTTAATAGTCACAGAGGGCACAACATCTCCTATACACTTCCTGATAAACTCAGTCACCGTTTCAGTGTATTCGTCAAAATTATTTTTGCAAGCTACCCGGAACATATCCCAGTCTGCGTGATCAAAACAATCTTGAAGCGTGGATTCCGATTGGTCAGACCAGCGTTGAATAGTCCTTAGCACGGGTACTTCCTGTTTGAGTTTCTACCTATAGGAAGGGAGGAGCAAAATGGAGTCGTGGTCAGATTTGCCGAAAGGAGGGTGGGGGAGGGCCTTATAACCATCCCGGAAGTTCGAATAGAATGGTCGAGAATTTTAGCAGCCAGAGTACAACAGTCGATATGTTGATAGAACTTCGGCAGCCTAGTCCTCAAATTTGCTTTGTTAAAATCCCCAGCTACAATAAATGCAGCCTCAGGATATGTGGTTTCTAGTTTGCATAAAGTCCAGTGAAGTTCTTTGAGAGCTGTCGTGGTATCGGCTTGAGAGGGGATATACACGGCCGTGACTATAACCAAAGAAAATTCTCTTGGGAGATAATATGGTCGGCATTTGATTGTGATATATCATACGTTTTCAAAATCAAAACATATTGTACGAATTGCAATTCGTAACATATCATACGAATTGTAATTCGTAACATATCATACGAAATGTAATTCGTAACATATCATACGAAATGGATGATGGACATCCATAAATGAATACATACCATACGAAACGTAACATATCGTACTAATTGGAGCGTTTTGAATGTACATGTACTATGTTACGTCTATCCCTGAGTCCAGGTTGGATCCTATCAAGGAACACTCCACCTGGGATTTCTACTGTTTCTTCTGAACGGCTTGCAACCTGTCATTTTGCCTCAGCCGCCATTGCAAATACAGTACCTTTCATTTGGTCTTCAAAAGACTTGAATGTTGCCACTAGATATTGAAGTATTCTGCTTTACTTAAACATATAAGAACACACAGTGGTGAAAAAAGAGCCCAATTGTCATACTTGAGTAAAAAGTTAAGATAGCTTAATATAAAATGACTCAAGTGAAAGTCACCCAGTAAAATACTACTTGAGTAAAAGTATTTGGTTTTATCTATACTTAAGTATATTTTAGCAATTACATTTATTGTTGATACTTAAGTATCAAAAGTGAAAGTATAAATAATTTCAAATTCCTTATATTAATCAAATCAGATGGCACCATTCTTGTATTTTTTATTTAAGGATAGCCATGGGCACACTCCAACACTCAGACATAATTTACAAACGATGCATGTGTGTTTAGTGAGTCCGCCAGATCAGAGGCAGTAGGGATGACCAGGGATGTTCTCTTGAGAACTGCGTAAATTGGACCATTTTCCTGTCCTGCTAAGCATTCAAAATGTAACAAGTACTTTTGGGTGTCAGGTAAAATGTATAAAGTAAAAAGTACATTATTTTCTTTAGGAATGTAGTGACGAATAAGTTGTCAAAAATATAAATAGTGAAGTGAAGTACAGATACTCCAAAAAAACTACTTAAGTAGTACTTTAAAGTATTTTTATTTAAGTACTTTACACCACTGAGAACACACAAAAGCAATGAAAGGCTGGGATTCAATCCGAATGCGTTTTGTCGGCTATGCACCTTTCAAAGGCAATGTTGCCCTGTTCGCGGAGACTGCATTCTTGGTAAACACTGCATATGTCGGCTCAATTGGAAATTACCTTTAAATGGCGCATAGCCGACAAAGCGCAATCGGATTGAATCCTGGCAAAAGTTTCAAAATATGTTTTTTGTATATATTGTTAAATTACTTTTGTATCTATACAGCTTTCCATTATTTTCCATTGATTGTGTATATAATGTATGAAGAGACATCCTGTTGTATATGTTCTTTGATGATTTGTGTGGTCATGTCTTCTTCTGGCCTTTGGGAACCTGGTGGCTAGCTGAAGAAGTCTGTCTTCTTCTGGCCTTTGGGAACCTGGTGGCTAGCTGAAGAAGTCTGTCTTCTTCTGGCCTTTGGGAACCTGGTGGCTAGCTGAAGAAGTCTGTCTTCTTCTGGCCTTTGGGAACCTGGTGGCTAGCTGAAGAAGTCTGTCTTCTTCTGGCCTTTGGGAACCTGGTGGCTAGCTGAAGAAGTCTGTCTTCTTCTGGCCTTTGGGAACCTGGTGGCTAGCTGAAGAAGTCTGTCTTCTTCTGGCCTTTGGGAACCTGGTGGCTAGCTGAAGAAGTCTGTATGTAAAGCTCAGGAATGGTGGGGTTAGCATTTTGTATATTTCCTCTGCTATGGAAAAGCCTTCGGTGAGTCAGACAGCCGGTGAACCATTTCTTAGTCAAATGTCTCAAGCAAGAGAAGCCTGCATCCTCAGTGTTTTTACCCCATAGCCTCAACAGTTTGGTTTTCAGGTCCTCAACATTATTGATGTGTTGAAAACCAAGTAATGATCAATTTGTACTTCTGCAGTATGTCATATGACATTTGTTCATATTCCTGTATGTCCAAAGGTCTGTCTTACAGCAAAGCGAACATCCCATTGTAAATTATGTCTAATAAAAATGGAATTAGATGGCCTGTAGATTTCTCCTAATGTAGCCTAGAGTCTAATGAGTGTATGGAGTTGTCTGGACTACGGTTGATTTTGAATGTGACAGCATGCCAACCGGTTGGGTATCTCCTATATGGCAATAGTTCCCATCAGATCTTTATGTAACTCACTCTCTTATAATCAGTTATAATAATGACACTCATTTCACTGGTAGGTTTCAATTCAATAAATCTTTGTCCCCTGAAATGTGTTTCATTGTGCTATTTATTATAAGGCATTTCTGAGAATACAGTACCATATCTAGCCACCAGATGGCGGTGTGTCTCCATGTTGAAACTATCCATTGACATTTTCTGAGATGTTTTAGGCAACTGTTTGGGCACCACTGAGAGAAGACTGAGGCAGATGCCTATTCACTGCACCACTGCTGCTGGTGGCTTACCACCATATCAGATATAGGCATGCCTACAGTCAGTGGTGTGCTGCCTCATAGTCACTGTTGGTCAAATAGCTACTCTGTTTGTCTTCTAGTGTACGTGTGTGCATCTTAGCTGCTGTGGTTTGGGCTCTCTGGCGGTGTGTGTGGTGTTTGTTTGACTGACAGACTCCTAACGAGGACAGCCCAGAGCTCTGACTCTTGCCCTGCAGCCGGACGGGGACAGAACACACACACACACACACACACACACACACACACACACACACACACACACTCCCTGTGTGTTGTCGTATCTCCACACAGAGAATGCATGTCATGTCTTTGTCAAGCAGGGATGAATACAAACTCAAACAATGTCTCGCAATACAGTACCACACCATACAACACCACACCACACAATACCACACCATACAATACCACACCACACCATACCACACCACACAATACCACACCACACCACACAATACCACACCACACAATACCACACCACACAATACCACACCATACTACACCACACCATACCATACAACACCACACCACACACCACTCCACACCATACAATACCACACATCATATATAGCCTCCCTACTGTTATTTTATTTTACTTCTGCTCTTTTTTTTCTCAACACTTTTTTTGTTGTTGTTTTATTTTTACTTTTTTTGTTAAAAATAAATGCACTGTTGGTTAAGGGCTGTAAGTAAGCATTTCACTGTAATGTCTGCACCTGTTGTATTCGGCGCATGTGACCAATAAAATTTGATTTGATTTGAACACCACACCTCACAATACCACACCTCACAATACCACACCATACAATACCATACCACACCATACAATACCACACCACACCACACCACACCATACAATACCACACCACACCTCACAATACCACACCATACCACACCATACAATACCACACCACACCACACCACACCTCACAATACCACACCACACCACACCATACCACACCTCACAATACCACACCATACCACACCATACAATACCACACCACACCACACCACACCTCACAATACCACACCACACCACACCATACCACACAATACCACACCACACCACACCACACCTCACAATACCACACCATACAATACCACACCACACCACACCATACCACACCTCACAATACCACACCATACCACACCATACAATACCACACCACACCATACCACACCTCACAATACCACACCATACCACACCATACAATACCACACCACACCACACCACACCATACAATACCACACCATACAATACCACACCACACAATACCACACCACACCATACAACACAATACCACACCACACCACACCATACCATACAACACCACACCATACAATACAACACAATACCACACCACACCACACCACACCATACAATACAATACCACACCACACCACACCACACCATACAATACCACACCACACCATACAACACAATACCACACCACACCATACAATACCACACCACACCATACAACACAATACCACACCACACCACACAATACCACACCACACCATACAACACAATACCACACCACACCACACAACACCATACAACAACACACCATACAACACCACACCACACAATACCACACCACACCACACCATACCACACCATACAATACCACACCACACCATACAACACAATACCACACCACACCATACAACACAATACCACACCACACAACACAATACCACACCACACAACACAATACCACACCATACCATACAACACAATACCACACCACACAACACAATACCACACCACACCATACAACACAATACAACACCACACCATACAACACAATACCTCAGATACACCTCTTAAACCTGGAGAAATGCGGCCTATCCTAGGATACAGAAATATTAATGACACTCGCACACACACACACACACACACACACGGGGGTTATTATAGATTGGAATGATGGTGAGATGACATAGCTGGAGAGCTGAAGATGGGAACCAGGAGCAGCGTGTCCTATCCCTTTCTCTCCCTCTCCCTCCCTCTCTCTCCCTCCATCCCCCTCCCTCCCTCTCTCTCCCTCCCCCTCCCTCCCTCTCTCTCCCTCCCCCTCCCTCCCTCTCTCTCCCTCCCCCTCCCTCCCTCTCTCTCCCTCCATCCCCCTCCCTCTCTCTCTCTCCCTCCATCCCCCTCCCTCCCTCCCTCCCTCTCTCTCCCTCCCCCTCCCTCCCTCTCTCTCCCTCCCCTCCCTCCCTCTCTCTCCCTCCCCTCCCTCCCTCTCTCTCCCTCCATCCCCCTCCCTCTCTCTCTCTCCCTCCATCCCCCTCCCTCCCTCCCTCCTCTCTCTCTCCCTCCATCCCCCTCTCTCTCCCTCCATCCCCCCTCTCTCTCCCTCCATCCCCCTCCCTCTCTCTCTCTCTCCATCCCCCTCCCTCTCTCTCTCTCCCTCCATCCCCCTCCCTCTCTCTCTCTCCCTCCGTCTCCGGCCCTCCCTCTTCCTTCATCTTTCTTCATCTCTCCCCTCTATAGGAGCTGAATAAAAGTATAGCCAATTAAAATAGCACATTGATGGATACGCTGAAGAAAGACATACCTCCATGACACTCTCTCTCCCAGCATTAACAGATCTGGTCCATGACAGTCTCTCTCCCATCATTAACAGATCTGGTCCATGACAGTCTCTCTTCAGCATTGACAGATCTGGTCCATGACACTCTCTCTCCCAGCATTGACAGATCTGGTCCATGACAGTCTCTCCCAGCATTGACAGATCTGGTCCATGACAGTCTCTCCCAGCATTGACAGATCTGGTCCATGACAGTCTCTCCCAGCATTAACAGATCTGATCCATGACAGTCTCTCTTCAGCATTGACAGATCTGGTCCATGACAGTCTCTCTTCAGCATTGACAGATCTGGTCCATGACAGTCTCTCTTCAGCATTGACAGATCTGGTCCATGACAGTCTCTCTTCAGCATTGACAGATCTGGTCCATGACAGTCTCTCTTCAGCATTGACAGATCTGGTCCATGACAGTCTCTCTTCAGCATTGACAGATCTGGTCTATTCACTACAATAAATAAGCTTCTTCACCCTCCTGGCACCATGAAATGTTGATGTACAGTATCAAAAATATATAACAAGTATGGATGACTACTAGGGCTGTCAGAGTTAATCAGTATGGATGACTACTAGGGCTGTCAGAGTTAATCAGTATGGATGACTACTAGGGCTGTCAGAGTTAATCAGTATGGATGACTACTAGGGCTGTCAGAGTTAATCAGTATGGATGACTACTAGGGCTGTCAGAGTTAATCAGTATGGATGACTACTAGGGCTGTCAGAGTTAATCAGTATGGATGACTACTAGGGCTGTCAGAGTTAATCAGTATGGATGACTACTAGGGCTGTCAGAGTTAATCAGTATGGATGACTACTAGGGCTGTCAGAGTTAATCAGTATGGATGACTACTAGGGCTGTCAGAGTTAATCAGTATGGATGACTACTAGGGCTGTCAGAGTTAATCAGTATGGATGACTACTAGGGCTGTCAGAGTTAATCAGTATGGATGACTACTAGGGCTGTCAGAGTTAATCAGTATGGATGACTACTAGGGCTGTCAGAGTTAATCAGTATGGATGACTACTAGGGCTGTCAGAGTTAATCAGTATGGATGACTACTAGGGCTGTCAGAGTTAATCAGTATGGATGACTACTAGGGCTGTCAGAGTTAATCAGTATGGATGACTACTAGGGCTGTCAGAGTTAACTGATTAACTCGAGCTAACCTTTTGTAATTTTAGTGCACACATCTTTTTTTTTTGGTTGCAATTAATTTTATTGTCTGAAAGCATTGAAAATATGCTGAAAACATCCAAAATACATAATTTATACAGCTAAAATCTACATTGTCATGTAAAAACAAGTTGACATTGAGGTTAAATAAAGTGTGCTTTCTCAATTTACCTAATTTTGCTAACTGTTACTTTAGACAAAATCAAGACGTCAATATTCTTGTAATGTTTTTTTGTATGAAAAATCTTACATTACAGCTCACGATGAATCGCAACAAATCCTGCGAGTTAAACTCAATGACATGTGTTTATTGTTCGACAGCCTTAATGAATACATATCAGCTGAATACAGTATAAACAATATATAACAAGTACGTGTGAATACATATCAGCTGAATACGGTATAAACAATATATAACAAGTACGTGTGAATACATATCAGCTGAATACGGTATAAACAATATATAACAAGTACGTGTGAATACATATCAGCTGAATACGGTATAAACAATATATAACAAGTACGTATGAATACATATCAGCTGAATACGGTATAAACAATATATAACAAGTACGTATGAATACATATCAGCTGAATACGGTATAAACAATATATAACAAGTACGTATGAATACATATCAGCTGAATACGGTATAAACAATATATAACAAGTACGTATGAATACATATCAGCTGAATACGGTATAAACAATATATAACAAGTACATATGAATACATATCAGCTGAATACGGTATAAACAATATATAACAAGTACGTATGAATACATATCAGCTGAAACGCTAAAGCACTATCATATTCACGTGTGTGTGTGTGTGTGTGTGTGTGTTTGAGGGATTCCCACAAGGGACGCCAAAAATATTCCTGATGCATTGTGAGAAATACATACATTTTTTTATGTGTACATACAGAGACGCTCAGCCATGCGTCTCTCTTCCTCCGCTGTACTATCATTCTACTCCTCTTCCTCTCCTGCTCACTTTCTGACCCAACAGCAGGTCTGGTAGAGAGAGACCTCCCTGGAGATATTGCCTTCCACTGGCAGGCCTGGTCCAACACAACACACACACACACACACACACACACACACACGGACGGATACCCACGGACGCACACACACGCATTCTCCCTCCCTCCCTCCCTCCCTTCCTGTGGACACAGGGAGCTGCCAGTCATTCCAGCAGGCAGTAGCTCTTCTCTCCTGTGGTGGTATACTCTGTACCTCTCATTTACTGCTACATGAACCACAACAACAATATACTGCTACACAACTGACCATACCGAGGATGGAACAATGCATCGGATGAGTTATATGAGTTGACATTATATTAGTTAGGCCTAGATTCCATCCTTATTGCGGAAGTGTGATTATAGTGCGATTGAAATTTCAAGGAAATGTTCCCACGTTTTCAGAGACTGCATTAACGGTAAACGCTGAATTGGAACTTACCTTTAAATTTCAATCGTATAAAATGGTTGAATCAAAGTTGCTTCAATGCAATTTGTCAACATCTGTGGAAAATAGATTGGGTTTGAAAAAAGTAATCAATGTCAACTGTTGTTTTGAGGGTGAAATATCAACCACAGGATTATGTTATCATTGTAACCAATGTTCAACATAGACAAACCTTGTATAAAATATATTGAATTTGTACCTTTGAAACAACGTCAGATCTTCAATATGATTTCCACGATCAGAAAAAAAAACTATAGTCTGGGCAGCACCTCCTACTGGAGAGTGGATCTGTCTACAGCGATTCATTTGGTCTCCCATCCAGGGTCCTAACCAAGCCCACTTTAGCTTTGATATTTGTCACTGACTACTACCAATGTGCTATCATGAGAATGATTATTGAGAGATCTCTTACTAACTACATATTCACTGTTGCTATCAAAGTCATTCCAAATGGTAGGTTGAACAGAGCAAATGAAATTAACCATACTCTCTATAAGTCATATATCATCAATAATACTGTTTAGGCCTATGTAGCATTTGTGAAGTCATCAACAGCTATTGTTTCAATTCAACCCAGGGTTAAACTAAAAATAGACAATACATAGAGGTCTAGGATTTCAAGCTTTGGTCTATTTCAAATGTAATCTTCAAGTTAATCATTAATACATTGGATTCACGTCTCCATCTCAGAGACGCATTTACATTGTGATTTGATTTAGTCCTATTCTTTAACTTTATATTTTTGGTTGAGATGGAGACGTGAATCCAACACATCAATTATTAATTTGTAGAGAAACTGGTATTGAAGCCAGACTAAGTCAGTGGCACAGATGGAACTATCCAAGCAGAAGATACATCTCCTTCAAATGTTGATATTGGGTTGCATTGACAACCAAACATAATTCATTATCCAGTTTGTCTACAAATTAATAATTAATTTGTTGGATTCATGTCTCCATCTCAACAAAAAATATAAGTTAAAGAATATGACTAAATCAAATCAAACTTAATAAAGTGCATTTAAAGTTTGATTAGATTAGATTTCTTTGACTTAGATTTTTGGTTGAGATGGAAACGTGAATCCAACATATATAAAGTATACATTGGTAGGCAAACTGGAATTTGTTGACAACCAAACACAATTCAATCACTTTTGCAATACAGTAAATAGCTTATTAACTTGACGGCAAGTTAACAAATGATATGTTGGATTCACGTCTCCAAGTAAACCAAAACTAAAAGTTAATGAATAGGATTAAGCCAGTGTCTCAGATGAAACTATCCAAACATTATCAACCAAACACAATTCAATGTTACTTTTGTAATTCAGTAAATAGCCTAAAGTTAAGGCTATTTTACAAACTAATGTAACAGTATTTATTCAACCTTAAAATGAGTAACACATCCATGGTCACATTTTTAGGTTACTGTATCTATAAGTGTCTTCTTATGTAATCATAGAAAGCATGCATGTTCAAGACAGTGGAGAGCTTCACAATTGCTGTAATAATCTGTGCAGAATCTTGAACAGTATTGATGAGTTGCACTATGAACTTTTAATGTAATCCCAACTGCAATCCAGGTCATTTGGTTGTGCTAATTGATGAAGCACAGTGATAACACTTTAAGGGCTCTATTTTAACAAACCTAACGCAATGGTAAATCTAAGCGCAATCTGTAGCGCTATATGTTCAGGTGTGTGTCAGAAATATTTTTGCTATTTTCACTATAACAATTATCGGCACTTGCTGGTGCTGGCGCGAAAGGGCTGGGTTTTTATGAATAAACAAGTTATGGGTGTGTGGAGGCTTGGCCCCTCACTGGCCAATCAGAACGTGCTCCACGGCGAAATATGGGGTTGCTTCAAGTTGTGTATTTACGGTCTTTTATGTATTGCTTCGAAATCAACTCCAATTCCAATGTTAGTCTGTTATAGTTTGTTAAATGGCTTACAGAAACGAAAAAAAAATGTAGACCTATCTTTGCTAAATACATGAACTTGAACTCATTTGCAGTCCACATTGTTCTAAATATTTGCATGGCTTCAATAGCATTCACACTGATATAGGGGCTAGGCCTACTGTAAATTGCATTATGGCTGAGCATGGACATGCCAAACATTGTCAATAAGCAAGATTAAATTAATTATTGATAAGACCTACAAAGAGAACTATTAATTATAATCATATTCTAAACAAAACGAAACAACAACTTGTTTTAAATAGGCTATGTCACACTTACAGGCCCCATCATTTCTCCCCGTGGACATATAATATTAAAACAACGCAGACTATGGATGGTTTTACACACATCCAAACTTTTCACAGTAGCTGGACAAAGATCCAATATAAATACAAAGGGACAATGTCTACACCGTTATACTGCTCCCAAATAGGCCTATGTTTTATGAACATAACCGGAACCATTTTACAGATGACATCGCATTCACACTTCTCCAGAAGTTGCATTGCATGCGCGCCACGGACGTTGTCACCATAAAACCAGGAAGGTGAATCATTCTAATAGTATTGGTTGTAATAAAATTAAACGAAAAACAAGCGATCAGTTGTTGTTTTTACAAACAACAACAACAACAACAACAAATACATGTAAAATGTAATGCATTGCTGTTGAACCAGCCTTAGTTAAAGTATGGCTAACGACGCGCTAAAATGGTATGCAGCATCATCTGGATATGTGTGCAACAAAAGTTCAACATTGACCTTCTGCTACCATTTCTGTCAATCCGTCTACGCATACAGTTTGACGCATACGTTCGATAAATCCAATGTATGCACCACACACAACGCACTGCAACTGCCTCTGCAAAGCAATGCCGCAAGGCAAACGTAGCATTCCATTGGAAATGAATGTACTTCTGATGTACCATAACGCAATGACAGTGATCGAGGCATAAGGGAGGGCTTGGGTTTTGAACATATGAAACGCAAAACAAGCAATTATTAAAGGTTACAGATAACTTCTAAATACGAGGTTCATCGTATTCACCGAGGTTCTCATCTCTCCTTTCACGATGGGCATGACACATAGCCTACTGTACATCATGGAGGGGGTTTTACGCACGTCCAAAACGGGACCTGCATGGCTAAAATAATGTGGGCCTGCCTACAATGCATAGATAAAAAGGGAATGTCAGCTCACTGTTTTACTCCTCTCAAACTTTATATTTTAATAAAGCTTTGGTGGTTAAGATTTAATTCCAAGTGGTCTCAGGAGCCAAACCCTTTATCGACAGTCTTGACTACTAACCAATTGCGTTACTGCTAAAACCAGCCTTTGGTTGGTCTTCAATATCCCTACCAGCGCTGCCTGAAATTAGCACTTTGGATCATGTCTTTAAGGACATGCATAAAATATTTCCACCCCTCCCATCTGAGCGCAAGCGTGCTGATATAAGACAGGTAAATTGCTGAACCTGGCGTTAGGGCTGGGAAATGCTAGTGCGCCAGTTTTTACATTACGAAATTGGAAACAAATGTGCGTTTGACACTAGCGCGTCCTTCACGCCGAAATTGTATAAATACAACATGTATCTGACATTGAATTCACATTTGAACTGTGTTGTGCTTTTATGGTTGATTGCACAGTGATAGACATTTTGGTGACAACTGAACCAAAAATCATTATTTTTGGAATTTGGTTGTGCTTTTAGATGTTTAAAAGTGTAGTGATAACACATTGGGAATTCCACTACCTTCTGGCTGTCTTTTTGAATGGGTGAATAAAGGTTGAAATCATGTTGATCAACCTCTCAACCAAATATTACCCACATTGCTGTGTTTAAATTGCATAGTGTGCCCAATGGGTTGTTGTCAATTCAGGTGATTCATTTTTACAACTGATTGTAAATAATAAACAGCTGAAAATGGAAATGTTAGTGTGTTGTTAACCTGAAATCACACTGAAATACAGGGTTATCTATTTCCTGCAGACTAAACAGCAAGCCTGAGTGAGAAGCTGCAGACAAACGCAGTGGTCTGATAGTGATACAACACACACACACACACACACACACACACACACACACACACACACACACACACACAGCTCTGGTCTGAGTGGCCATTTAGAAATTTGGACGGCAGTTCACTGACCCTTCACTAACAAGACAGACACAGACAACACAGACACACGCTAAGCCCTGCCATCCATCTGACCACTTATCTCCCGACGACCGCCTGACCACTGTAGAGCCTGATTACACCACTGTTCACTAGGCTCACTACCTACAGTAAGCATAACTTCATACTATGATGTACATTCATTAACTTAAAAATTGAGGACTTTTTACACTCGCTCTACCCTCTGCACGAGCTGGAGGGAGAGTGGAACATTTCAGCTCTCTTAACTAAATGACCTCTCCAGACAGAATGGACAGGCTTTCACCCTCTTTTGATTAAATGATTAAGTAAAACATACTCTAAATACACAGTGCTTCCAACAGGTCCACTACATGGGGTTTTCAATGGCCCAGCGACAATCAAATCCACAGAATCCACACTATGTACAGGCAGGCCAACTCCATAGGAGCGAGAGAGAGACCGAGAGAGAGAGAGACAGAGAGACAGCGACAGAGAGACAGCGACAGAGAGACAGAGAGAGAGAGAGACAGAGAGAGAGACAGAGACAGAGACAGAGACAGAGATACTGTAGAGAGACTGACAGACGAATATTGCAGAGACTTCTCTACCACATTGCCTCTCAATATTGGTAGAGACAGTTCGAAATATAATATGACATTATGATTTGAGGGGAAATAAACTGTCCTAGTGCCAGTGCTGGGAAATATGTTGCTTTATTTAACATGGCTTCTTATTCTTACAATGCTTTAAAAAGCTTGTAGTCGCTTTGGAAAATACTGTATTACATATAACTACTGCAACTATTCCATATTGGTTTACCAATGGGGTAACATTCTTCCTCTCCTGTTGGTCTCAGGTATGTCAGGCTAGAACGAACTTCCCTTTTTCAAAATATCTTTCTATTAAAGCACTGTCAATATTAGGTTGTAGGAAGGAACTTCCATGAGTAAACCAAAAAAGGTATTTTAGTGAAAAAACAAGTGCTTAAATAAGTCATACTTCTATTCACAGGATACCTCACTCACTCTTCTAGTCTCCCCTGTGAATACCACTTTGACCTGGACTGAGGCTGAGAGAAGTACACTGACCTGGCCACTGTAGACAACATGGAGGTGACCTGGCCACTGTAAACAACATGGAGGTGACCTGGCCACTGTAGACAACATGGAGGTGACCTGGCCACTGTAAACAACATGGAGGTGACCTGGCCACTGTAGACAACATGGAGGTGACCTGGCCACTGTAAACAACATGGAGGTGACCTGGCCACTGTAAACAACATGGAGGTGACCTGGCCTCTGTAGACAACATGGAGGTGACCTGGCCTCTGTAGACAACATGGAGGTGACCTGGCCACTGTAGACAACATGGAGGTGACCTGGCCTCTGTAGACAACATGGAGGTGACCTGGCCACTGCAAACAACATGGAGGTGACCTGGCCACTGTAAACAACATGGAGGTGACCTGGCCACTGTAAACAACATGGAGGTGACCTGGCCTCTGTAGACAACATGGAGGTGACCTGGCCACTGTAGACAACATGGAGGTGACCTGGCCACTGTAGACAACATGGAGGTGACCTGGCCACTGTAAACAAAATGGAGGTGACCTGGCCACTGTAAACAACATGGAGGTGACCTGGCCTCTGTAGACAACATGGAGGTGACCTGGCCACTGTAGACAACATGGAGGTGACCTGGCCTCTGTAGACAACATGGAGGTGACCTGGCCACTGTAGACAACATGGAGGTGACCTGGCCACTGTAGACAACATGGAGGTGACCTGGCCACTGTAGACAACACGGAGGTGACCTGGCCTCTGTAGACAACATGGAGGTGACCTGGCCACTGTAGACAACATGGAGGTGACCTGGCCTCTGTAGACAACATGGAGGTGACCTGGCCACTGTAGACAACATGGAGGTGACCTGGCCTCTGTAGACAACATGGAGGTGACCTGGCCACTGCAAACAACATGGAGGTGACCTGGCCACTGTAAACAACATGGAGGTGACCTGGCCACTGTAAACAACATGGAGGTGACCTGGCCTCTGTAGACAACATGGAGGTGACCTGGCCACTGTAGACAACATGGAGGTGACCTGGCCACTGTAGACAACATGGAGGTGACCTGGCCACTGTAAACAAAATGGAGGTGACCTGGCCACTGTAAACAACATGGAGGTGACCTGGCCTCTGTAGACAACATGGAGGTGACCTGGCCACTGTAGACAACATGGAGGTGACCTGGCCTCTGTAGACAACATGGAGGTGACCTGGCCACTGTAGACAACATGGAGGTGACCTGGCCACTGTAGACAACATGGAGGTGACCTGGCCTCTGTAGACAACATGGAGGTGACCTGGCCACTGTAAACAACATGGAGGTGACCTGGCCACTGTAGACAACATGGAGGTGACCTGGCCACTGTAGAAACCATGGAGGTAACCTGGCCTCTGTAGACAACATGGTGGTGACCTGGCCACTGTAGACAACATGGAGGTGACCTGGCCACTGTAAACAACATGGAGGTGACCTGGCCACTGTAGACAACATGGAGGTGACCTGGCCACTGTAGACAACATGGAGGTGACCTGGCCACTGTAGACAACATGGAGGTGACCTGGCCACTGTAAACAACATGGAGGTGACCTGGCCACTGTAAACAACATGGAGGTGACCTGGCCACTGTAGACAACATGGAGGTGACCTGGCCACTGTAGACAACATGGAGGTGACCTGGCCTCTGTAGACAACATGGAGGTGACCTGGCCGCTGTAGACAACATGGTGGTGATGGACAGGCAGCTGGACAGGGTTTATAATGGTGCCGTGTGGCTGATAGACGGAAAATATATATACAATAGAAGTTAAGATTATTTAATTGTGTCAACTTGTATCAGTAGCAGGATAGAAATGTTTTCATTCTAAGAGATGTAACCTTTTTTAAATTGAATACCCACTTGGGTAACACTTTATTTAGATAGCATTCTGAGCTCAAACTATGATGACAGTTGATTTAAAGATATAAAAGAGTGAAGGGTAAAATGTTAAACAGTTGATTTATTTTGATTAATAAAAGGAGGAAACCCTGTACAGCATCATAGTGTTCCCCTGAGCTACACTCACAGGTAGCGACACACACAGGTAGCGACACACACAGGTAGCGACACACACAACACGCTGCTTTGGTTAAGTTGAGAGTGTTTGTCTGCATGCGGTTCCAGCTGAGAGGGGTTCAAATCTGATCAAATCAATCAAATGTTATTTGCCACATGCTTAGTAAACAACAGGTGTAGACTAACAGTGAAATGCTTCCTAACCGGTCCTTTTCCAACAATGAAGCGTTAAAGATGAAGATTAAAAATAGAGACAGGAGGAATAAATACACAGTGAATAACGAATAACAACAACATGAGTCCAAAAATAACATGACTATGTACAGGAAGTAGCAGAACCGAGTCGATGTGCAGGGCTACGAGGTAATAACGTGATTATATACAGGAAGTAGCAGAACCGAGTCGATGTGCAGGGCTACGAGGTAATAACATGATTATATACAGGAAGTAGCAGAACCGAGTCGATGTGCAGGGCTACGAGGTAATAACATGATTATATACAGGAAGTAGCAGAACCGAGTTGATGAGCAGGGCTACGAGGTAATAACATGATTATATACAGGAAGTAGCAGAACCGAGCCGATGTGCAGGGCTACGAGGTAATAACGTGATTATATACAGGAAGTAGCAGAACCGAGTCGATGTGCAGGGCTACGAGGTAATAACATGACTATATACAGGAAGTAGCAGAACCGAGCCGATGTGCAGGGCTACGAGGTAATAACATGACTATATACAGGAAGTAGCAGAACCGAATCGATGTGCAGGGCTACGAGGTAATAACATGATTATATACAGGAAGTAGCAGAACCGAGTCGATGTGCAGGGCTACGAGGTAATAACATGACTATATACAGGGAGTAGCAGAACCGAGTCGATGAGCAGGGCTACGAGGTAATAACATGACTATATACAGGAAGTAGCAGAACCGAATCGATGTGCAGGGCTACAAGGTAATAACATGATTATATACAGGAAGTAGCAGAACCGAGTCGATGTGCAGGGCTACGAGGTAATAACATGATTATATACAGGAAGTAGCAGAACCGAGTCGATGTGCAGGGCTACGAGGTAATAACATGATTATATACAGGAAGTAGCAGAACCGAGTCGATGTGCAGGGCTACGAGGTAATAACATGATTATATACAGGAAGTAGCAGAACCGAGTCGATGTGCAGGGCTACGAGGTAATAACATGATTATATACAGGAAGTAGCAGAACCGAGTCGATGTGCAGGGCTACGAGGTAATAACATGACTATATACAGGAAGTAGCAGAACCGAGTTGATGTGCAGGGCTACGAGGTAATAACATGACTATATACAGGAAGTAGCAGAACCGAGTCCATGTGCAGGGCTACGAGGTAATAACATGACTATATACAGGAAGTAGCAGAACCGAGTCGATGTGCAGGGCTACGAGGTAATAACATGATTATATACAGGAAGTAGCAGAACCGAGTTGATGTGCAGGGCTACGAGGTAATAACATGATTATATACAGGAAGTAGCAGAACCGAGTCGATGTGCAGGGCTACGAGGTAATAACATGATTATATACAGGAAGTAGCAGAACCGAGTCGATGTGCAGGGCTACGAGGTAATAACATGATTATATACAGGAAGTAGCAGAACCGAGTCGATGTTCGGTAGAGCTGGGTCCAAATGGCATTTGTTTTCTTTCAAGCACTTACGGTGCACTTCATTTAGCTAGTATTTGAAAGGAGTGAAGTAACGAATTCTGGGCGTACTCCGCCCATAGAAGGAAATCGGGCCCACTCCCCCTGCCAGTCCTGGCAGTGACTCCTCAGGAACCTCCCCAGCTCCTGGTTAATACTCTCCACCTGCCCGTTAGACATGCCTATACCTGGAAGTGAGGCTGACCATGACCCCGAGCTTCTCCATGAAGGCTCTCCATACCCGTGATGTGAATTGGGGGCCACGGTCAGAGACGATGTCCTCCGGAAGGCCATAATGCCGGAAGACCTGCTGGCAACCTTGGACCTCTCAGTGGTGGGGGCTCCCATCTGGTGTGCAAAATAGATGGAGTACTGTAGTTGTAAGCCACGGCATTTATATGGGGTTCCGTCATATTTATCCGGGAGGGACAAACGGGCATCGCTGACCTGGGCGGGCTGCTGAATGGACTGGTGTGCTGACTCGCTGGGTCGACTGGTGGCCGAGTATCCTTCGCTAGTTGAAGGCAACGCCTCTCGGGTATGTTCGAGACGTTGAAGACTGTGAAGAACCTCTTCCATAGTCGTCCCCAGTTGCGCCAGCTGGTCGTGGTGTTGATGAAGTAGGTATCCCTGTTCGTCGACCGTCTGGGAGATGTCCTGATTTCCTGCTGCTTCCATTTGTTGAGGCAGTATTCTGTAACGATGACGCTGGGAGTCGAGAAGCAGGTGGTAAGTTTAATAAAACAACGAACATGGAACGATACCAAACAGGAGTAGCGTCTGGACATGAAACACATCATCAATACTGCCTGGGGAATGAACCTAAGGGAGTGACAGATACAGGGGAAGTAAATCAGTGAAGTGATGGAGTCCAGGTGAGTCTCATGATGAGCCACAGGTGCGTGTAATGATGGTTGTCAGAGCCAGTGATTAGTAAACCGGCGACATCGAGCGCCGGAGAGGGGGAGCGGGAGTAGACCTGACAATAATATACAGTGCTATGAAAAATTATTTGCCCCCTTTCTAATTTTCTCTACTTTTGCATATTTGTAATACTGAATGTTATCAGATCTTCAACAAAAACCTAATATTAGAGAAAGGGAACATAAGTGAACAAATAACACAACAATTACATATTGTGATGTCACGAGAGGCTGTGTCCTGGAGGGACGTTACATCCCCCTGAGGTGGCTGCAAACCCAGACAGCTATGGCTCCATCTGCTGGTATGGTCGGGAACTCCACCCCTCTATGGCCAATCTTCCCACGCAGCTGAAACAAATGAGGAGCTGATGAGCTGAAGGTTTGGGAAGGGAAGAGACACAGTCTCCAACCTGGGCTCTCTGGAGGACAAGAGTGCTGCACGTCCACTTCCATGAGGAATATAAGGATTTGGAGATACTTACCTTTGGGAAATACTCACCTTTGGATATATGCACCTGTGGAAATACGTGAGAGACATTTGGAAGGACTTTTTGCTGGGTTGGCCACTAGCTGCAACGTGGACTACAGTAAGGCTGGGGAAAAGTTATCTGAGCGAGTGAGAATTATGATTTTGGATGTGGAAGAGACATCCCTGAACTGTTAACCCTTAAAGAGCCACAAGAGAACAGAATTTTGTTATATTTTCGTTAATTTCCCAAGACCTATAATAAAATCCTTGTTTTGGTTGAACCTGGTCTCCTTGCACTACTTGAGCAATCCCGCTGAAAGCTGTGTAGCCTCTCGTGACATCACAATATTTATATCATAAACAAAGTTATGCAACACCCAATTCCCCTGTGTGAAAAATTAATTGCCCCCTTACACTCAATAACTGGTTGTGCCACCTTTAGCTGCAATCACTCCAACCAAATGCTTCCTGTAGTTGTTGATCAGTCTCTCATGTCGCTGTGGAGGAATTTTGGCCCACTCTTCCATGCAGAACTGCTTTAACTCAGTGACGTGTGGGTTTTCAAGCATGAACTGCTTGTTTGAAGTCCTGCCACAACATCTCAATTGGGATTAGGTCTGGACTTTGACTAGGCCATTCCAAAACTTCCATTGTGTTGCTTTTTAGCAATTTTCATGTAGACTTGATTGTGTGTTTTGGATCATTGTCTTGCTGCATGACCCAGCTGCGCTTCAGCTTCAGCTCACAGACGGATGGTCTGACATTCTCCTGTAGAATTCTCTGATACAGAGCAGAATTCATGGTTCCTTCTATTAGAGGGAAAGTCGTCAGGTCCTGAGGCAGAAAGCATCCCAAACCATCACACACACACCATGCTTGACCTTTGGTATGATGTCTTACTGTGGAATGCAGTGTTTGGTTTTCGCCAGGCATAATGGGACCCATCTCGTCCAAAAAGTTGACTCAAGTTTGCCAAAAAGCACCTGGATGATCAACAAGACTCTTGGAAGAACATTCTATGGACAGATGATTCAAAAGTATAACTTTTTGGACGACATGGTTCCAGTAATGCCTGGCGAAAACCAAACTCTGCATTCCACAGTAAGAACATCATACCAAAGGTCAAGCATGGTGGTGGTGTTGTGATGGTTTGGGGATGCTTTGCTGTCTCAGGACCTGGACGACTTGTAGGTGTCCTGGAGGGCAGGCAGTGAGCACCCAATGGTGTGTTCGGCTGAGCATATCACCGCCTTGCGGTCAGCGGCCGGTGGAGTTGCCGTACCAGGCTGTAATGCAGCCCGACAGCATGCTCTCTATGGTGTTCCTGTAGAACACTGTGGTCGCCCTCAGGGACAGGCTGGATTTTTTCAGCCTCCTGAGGTTGAAGAGTCGCTGTCATGCCTTCTTCACCACGGTGTCTGTGTGGTTTGACCATTTCAGCTCCTCAAAGATGTGTACGCCGGTGTCTCCACGGTGGCCCCATTGATGAGGATGGTGGCATGCCCAGCCTGATTCTTCCTGAAGTCCACAATCAGCTCCTTTGTTTTGCTGACGTTGACGGTGTTAATATGTGTATGTGAATAACTCACATCGGAGAGTTAGATAAGATGCATGCATAATCCTTTACTCAGGTATAACATGTTACAACATCCTCTTCAGACAGTCATAATGCACCTGTTTATCTATCCTAGATAGGTAACCCACTAGCGCCATCTCTGGGATGTTGGGCACCTCTGGGATATTGGGCACATCTGGGAGCCCCAGGGCCTCTCCTTCCTCTTCGGCATCCTCCTGAAATTGTGAAGGCACGGTCGGCAGAGATAACGGACCTGGTGGGGTCTTCCCAGTCTCCCCATCCAGAGGTTTATTAACTGTCTTCCCATGCAGCCCTCCTGTGCCCTATGCTCTCCTGAACTGGGAGTATGTCCTTCCGGTTCCTTCCATACTTTGGGCCCATTACTTCCACTTCATATGACCTTGTGCTGATGTGCCCTAAGCCTGTGCCAAGACTCCATGCGGCATTCTTGGCTTGAGGTGACAGGAGCACTGACAGCTTGGCCTTGTTTTATTACAGGCATATTTTTTGCATACTGGTCATAGTAATGTTTTGACTTGTCCTGACGTGCACACTTGTGTGCCTGAACATCCCTAATGACCTTTGGTGTGAGGAGAATGGGAGTTGTTGGCAACAGAGAGCAAGTGCGTCTGTACAGGACTGCTGCCGAAGCCCTCTGTGGGAGTATTTCTCCACGACAAAATGGCTTGCCACACATCTGTGCCTTCCTGCATAGCCTTTGTGATGAGAGTCTTTGCTACACTACATTACCAAAAGTATGTGGACACCTGCTCGTCGAACAACTCATTCCAAATTCCATTAATATGGAGTTGGTCCCCCCGTTGCTGCTATAACAGCCTCCACTCTTCTGGGAAGGCTTTCCACTAGATGTTGGAACATTGCTGCGAGGACTTACTTCCATTCAGCCACAAGAGCATTAGTGAGGTCGGGCACTGATGGTGGGGCGATTAGGCCTGGCTCGCAGTCAGTGTTTCAATTCATCCCAAAGGTGTTCGATGGGGTTGAGGTCAGATCTCGACAAACCATTTCTGTGTGGCCCTCACTTTGTGCACAGGGGCATTGTCATGCTGAAACAGGAAAGGGCCTTCCCCAAACTGTTGCCACAAAGTTGGAAGCACAGAATCGTCTAGAATGTCATTGTATGCTGTAGCATTAAGATTTCCCCTCACTGGAACTAAGGGGCCTAGCCCAAACCATGAAAAACAGCCCCAGACAATTATTCCTCGTCCACCAAACTTTACAGTTGGTACTATGCATTTGGGCAGTTAGCGTTCTCCTGGCATCCACCAAACCCAGATTTGTCCGTCAGACTGCCAGATGGTGAAGCGTGATTCATAATTTCCACTGCTCCAGAGTCCAGTGGTGGCGAGCTTTACACCACTCCAGCCGACGCTTGGCATTGCGCATGGTGATCTTAGGCTTGTGTGCGGCTGCTCGGCCATGGAAACCCATTTCATGAAGCTCCCGACAAACAGTTATTGTGCTGAAGTTGCTTCCAGAGGCAGTTTGGAACTCAGTAGTGAGTGTTGCAAACGAGGACACACAATTTTTACGAGCTACGCGCTTCAGCACTCGGCGGTCCCGTCCTGTGAGCTTGTGTGGCCTACCACTTTGCTGAAATTGCCGAATCCACTAATTTGATGGGGTGTCCACATACATTTGAATATATAGTGTATTTTCACTGCTGACTCTGCCTTGCCATTACTCTGACTGTGGTAGGGTGAGGAGGTCACATGATGGAATTCCCAGGCTTTTGCAAAAAAAGCTAAGTCTTGACTCGTGAACTGGGGCCCATTATCCGTAAATACTCCACTGTCAGGTATGCCATATCTGCTGAACTGCTGCTTACAACAGTCGATGATGCAAACCGCTGTTGTGTCAATCAATTTCTCCACCTCCCAAAAAACTGAATAGTAGTCCACTATAATCAGAAAAGGAATGTTCTTGACTGTGAACAGATCCATTCCCACTTTAGACCAAGGACATGCTGGTATGTCATGTGGCTGCAGCGTTTTCTTTTGCTGCTTAGGTAGATTTGTGTTACATACGCTGCACACGGCCACAAAATGTTTAATTTCTTGGGTCACGTTGGGCCAGAATACTGAGTCTCTGGATTTCCTGAGACTGGCTTCGACCCCTTGAGTGCCCTGCATGGATACGAGAGAGAATCATTGGGCGTAGAGATTCTGGCACTACCACCCTGTCGCCTTTGTAGACGACCTCTTCCTGCATTGTGAGTTCGTCTTTCTATGTCCAGCAGTCCCTAACCAGGATGGGTGTACTCTTTCTTGCGTCCGGCCTGACACTTAGGATAAAAGACTGAAGCATTCGAGAAGTCTTGTCCTCTGCTGAATGAGCTTTGATTGCATCCCGTATCTGCGGGGAGATGTTTTGATCAGTAGCATGGTTCACATCTTCAAACAGCCTGTAGAGCATACACAGCCTCATTTGGCCGATATTGCGTGTGACTAGTTGTTGGTAGTGCTGCCCTGGACAACTACCTGTAGTTGATACCGCTGAAGCTTTAGCATCATCCTCTGCTTCGGGGCAGACAGAAGAGGTTTTTTGAAGATAACCTCAAGCGGTTTGTGGTCAGTGTGCCCTGTGATAGAGTCCCTACCATAAAGGAATTGGTCAAAACGGTCACAGGCAAACACAATGGCTAGACACTCAATTTGGACATATCCTTGCTGCGTGGGTGTCAATGTCCTTGAAGCAAATGCAATGGGCTGCCCCTTCTGCAGGAGCACTGCCCCTAGGCCTTTGTCACTTGCATGACATTGGAGGGTCACTTCCTCAGAGAGGTCAAAGTACCTCAGTATTGGTTGGGTGCTTATCAATTTCTTGATTTGCTCCAATGCAGCATCATGTTGAGGAAGCCACGCCCACAGAGCATCTTCATCGGTCAGCCGACACAATGGCTCACATACATCAGACAGATGAGGCAGGAATTTGGCTAAGTAATTTACAAAACCAAGCAGTCGCTGCACTGCTTTTGCGTCTGTAGGTGGCGGAATTTGCTGTACTGCCTCCACCTTCTTGGGGTCTGGCTTCAGGCCTTCAACTGTCGTCAAGAGATGTCCCATGTATGGAATACTTGTGAGCCTGAGCTTAACTTAGTCTTTATTCAACTTTAGATTAATCTCCCTTGCTCTTTGTAGGAGCTGAGTCAGGTTGTGGTCATGGTCCTGCACTGCTTCTTCCATTGTGGCACAACAGCCGTATACCAGGATGTCATCAGCTATGACGCTTATTCCTGGCAATCCCTGAAGTGCATCATGTTGCCTTTGCTGATATTCCTCTGCAGCTGGTTACACTCCAAAGAGTAACCTTGTCCACCGGTCTCTCCCCTTGGGGGTCCAAAATGTGGTGAGGTAACTGCTTCATCTAAACGTACCTGGCAGTATCCATTTTTTGCATCCATAACAGAAAATATGTTGCTTTTGTAAGGCTTGGCAGTACCTCTTCAATAGTAGGCATTTGGTAATGTACCCTGTATAGGGCTTTGTTCAGGGCACTAGGATCGAGGCAAACTCTTATTTTGCCAGGAGGTTTTTCCATCACAACCATGTTGCTGTTGAACTGGTCTGATAGACTCATCCACCACCACGTGGAGCTCACCTGGTCCCCATCCTCAGACTGTTTCAGTATTGCCTCTGATGACCTTTAGTGTTTCTTTGGTGCTGACATGATGAACGACATGCTGGTGGTTGAGCTGTAGCAGGTTGAGCCTTTTCACATGTTTCTGCTGAAAGGAGAGGCTTTTGCAAGGTTTTCACCACTTGGTATTTTAGCACATATGTTTCCCCCTTCATTATTTGCTCTTAGTTCACACTCCCCTACTGGTGTAATAACGGAGCCATCGTCCAGCCCTAGCCTTGCTTGGTTGTGGCTTTACATCTCTGTCCTGCATTACTTGCATAAAGTCTCTGTAGCCGAGTATATTAACAGTTGAGCCACTGTCTAGCTGGCATTTGATAGTGCTGCTTGGATCATAATCACAGTTATCACATCAGTGGGGCAAGCTTTAAGTTTGTAAATCAATTAATCAATCAATGAAATGTATTTATAAAGTCCTTTTTACATCAGCAGATGTCACAAAGTGCTTTATAGAAACCCAGCCTAAAACCCCAAATGGCAAGCAATGCAGATGTAGAAGCACGGTGGCTAGGAAAAACTGCCTAGAAAGGCAGGAACCTAGGAAGAAACCTAGAGAGGAACCAGGCTCTGTGGGGTGGCCAGTCCTCTTCTGGGTGTGCCGGGTGGAGATTATAAGAGTACATGGCCATTTAAGGCCAGATTGTTCTTCAAGATGTTCAAACGTTCATCGATGACCAGCAGGGTCAAATAAAAATCACAGTGGTTGTAGAGGGTACAACAGGTCAGTACCTCAGGAGTAAATGTCAGTTGGCTTTTCATAGCCAAGCATTCAGAGGTCGAGACAGCAGGTGCGGTAGAGAGAGAGAGAGAGAGAGAGAGAGAGAGACAGAGAGAGAGACAGAGAGAGAGAGAGAGAGAGTCGAAAACAGCAGGTCCGGGACAAGGTAGCACGTCCAGTGAACAGGTCAGGGTTCCCTAGCCGCAGGCAGAACAGTTGAAACTGGAGCAGCAGCACGACCAGGTGGACTGGGGACAGCTAGGAGTCATCAGGCCAGATAGTCCTGAGGCATGATCCTAGGGCTCAGGTCCTCCAGGATGGGCGGGAGAGAGAGAATTAGAGGGAGCATACTTAAATTAACACAGGACACCAGATAAGATAGGAGAATTACACCAGATATAACAGACTGACCCTAGCCCCCCGGCACATAGACTATTGCAGCATAGATACTGGAGACTGAGACAGGGGTGGGTCGGGGGACACTGTGGCCCCGTCCGACGATACCCCCTGACAGGGCCAACCAGGCAGGATATAACCCTACCCACTTTGCCAAAGCACAGCCCTCACACCACTAGAGGGATATCAACAGACCACCAACTTACTACCCTGAGACAAGGCTGAGTATAGCCCACAAAGATCTCCTCCACCGCACCAGCCCGAGGAGGCGCAAAACCGGACAGGAAGATCACGTCAGTGACTCAACCCACTCATGTGACGCACCCCTCCTAGGGACGGCATGGAAAGCACCAGTAAGCCAGTGACTCAGCCCCTGTAATAGGGTCAGAGGCAGAGAATCCCAGTGGAGAGATGGGAACCAGCCAGGCAGAGACAGTAAGGGCAGTTCGTCGCTCCAGTGCCTTGCCGTTCACCTTCACACCCCTGGGCCAGACTTCTTCAGTAAAGACTTAAAGGTCGAAACCGAGTCTGCGTCTCTCACATGGATAGGCAGACCACTCCATAAAAATGGAGCTCTATAGGAGAAAGCCCTGCCTCCAGCTGTTTGCTTAGAAATTCTAGGGACAATAAGGAGGCCTGCATCTTGTGACCATAGCATACGTGTAGGTATGTACGGCAGGACCAAATCGGAGCGATCTGTAATAGCAAGCCCATGTAATGCTTTGTAGGTTAGCAGTAAAACCTTGAAATCAGCCCTAGCCTTAACAGGAAGCCAATGTAGAGAGGCTAGCACTGGAGTAATATGATCCATTATTTTGGTTCTAGTCAGGATTCTAGCAGCCGTGTTTAGCACTAACTGAAGTTTATTTAGTGCTTTATCCGGGTAGCCGGAGAGTAGAGCATTGCAGTAGTCTAATCTAGAAGTGACAAAAGCATGGATTAGTTTACACAGACGTCCTTCTGTACAACCATCAAGATTAATTGTCAGATCCAACAGCAGATCTCTTTGTTTCTTGGAACCTAGAACTAGCATCTCTGTTATGTCCGAGTTCAAAAGTAAAACATTTGCCGCCATCCACTTCCTTATGTCTGAAACACAGGCTTCCAGGGTAGGCAATTTTGGGGCTTCACCATGTTTCACCGAAATGTACAGCTGTGTGTCGTCTGCATAGCAATGAAAGTTGACATTGTGTTTCCAAATGACATCACCAAGAGGTAAAATATATAGTGAAAACAATAGTGGTCCTAAAATGGAACCTTGAGGAATGCCGAAACTTACAATTGATTTGTCAGAGGGCAAACCATCCACAGAGACGAACGTATATCTTTCTGACAGATAAGATCTAAACCAGGCAAGAACTTGTCCGTGTAGACCAATTAGGGTTTCTAATCTCGCCAAAATAATGTGGTGATCGATGGTGTCAAAAGCAGCACTAAGGTCTAGGAGCACGAGGACAGATGCAGAGCCTTGGTCTGACGCCATTAAAAGGTCATTTACCACCTTCACGAGTGCAGTCTCAGTGCTATGACGGGGTCTAAAACCAGCTGCGCAACAGCTTTTTCAAAAAAATGTGAGAGGAATGGGAGATTTGATATAGGCCGATTGTTTTTTACATTTTCCAGGTCAAGGTTAGGCTTTTTCAAGAGAGGCCACTTTTAGTGAGTTTGATACACATCTGGTGGATAGGGAGCAATTTATTATGTTCAACATAGGAGGGCCAAGCACAGGAAGTAGCTCTTTCAGTAGTTTAGTTGGAATAGGGTCCAGTATGCAGCTTGACGGTTTAGAGGCCATTACTATTTTCATGAACGGCTTTTGATGATCCTTGGTTGGGGTCTGAGCAGATTATTTGTTGCGATTGCAAACGTAATAAGACTGTGGCAATGAGTAGGTCCGGAGACATGTTGGACAAAACCTACTGAGTCAATGATGGCTCCGAAAGCCTTTTGGAGTGGGTCTGTGGACTTTTACATGTGAATATTAAAAGTCACCAAAAATTGTAATATTATCTGCCATGACTACAAGGTCCGATAGGAATTCAGGGAACTCCGTGAGGAACGCTGTATACGGCCCAGGACGCCTGTAAACAGTAGCTATAAAAAGTGATTGAGTAGACTGCATAGATTTCATGACTAGAAGCTCAAAATATGAAAACGCAGTCATTCTTGGGGGGGTAAATTGACATTTGCTATAGTAAATGTTAGCAACACCTCCGCCTTTGCGGGATGCGCGGGGGATATGGTCACTAGTGTAACCAGGAGGAGAGGCCTCATTTAACACAGTAAATTCATCAGGCTTGAGCCATGTATCAGTCAGGCCAATCACATCAAGATTATGATCAGTGATTAGTTCATTGATGATGACTGCCTTGGAAGTTAGGGATCTAACATTAAGTAGCCCTATTTTGAGATGTGAGATATCACAATCCCTTTCAATAATGACAGGATTGGAGGAGGTCTTTATTCCAGTGAGATTGCTAAGGCGAACACTGCCATGTTTTGTTATGCTTAAGCTATATCGAGGCACTGACATGGTCTCAATGGGGATAGCTGAGTTGACTACACTGACTGTGCTAGTGGCAAACTCCACTAAGCTGGCTGGCTGGCTAACAGCCTGCTGCCTGGCCTGCACCCTATCTCATTGTGGAGCTAGAGTTAGAGCCCTGTCTGTGTTCATGGATAAGATGAGAGCACCCCTCCAGCTAGGATGGAGTCCGTCACTCCTCAGCAGGCCAGGCTTGGTCCTGTTTGTGTGTGAGTCCAAGAAAGATGGCCAATTATCTACAAATTCTATATTTTGGGAGGAGCAGAAAACAGTTTTCAACCAGCGATTGAGTTGTGAGACTCTGCTGTAGAGCTCATCACTCCCCCTAACTGGGAGGAGGCCAGAGACAATTACTCGATGCTGACACATCTTTCTAGCTGATTTACACACTGAAGCTGTGTTGCTCTTGGTGACCTCTGACTGTTTCATCCTAACATCGTTGGTGCCGACGTGGATAACAATATCCCTATACTCTCTACACTCGCCAGTTTTAGCCTAAGCCAGTACCATCTTCAGATTAGCCTTTACGTCGGTAGCCCTGCCCCCTGGTAAACAGTGTATGATCGCTGGATGATTATTTTAAAGTGTAATATTGCTGGTAATGGAGTCGCCAATGACTAGGGTTTTCAATTTGTCAGACCGAATGGTGGGAGGCTTCGGCGGCTCAGACCCCGTAACGGGTGGAGGAGAGACCTGAGAAGGCTCGGCCTCTGACTCCGACTCGTTGCTTAATGGGGAGAACCGGTTGAAAGTTTCTGTCGGCTGAATGAGCGACACCGGTTGAGCATGCCAACAGCATTTCTTTCCAGAAGCCTTGAGAAAATTGTCCGGCTGCGGGGACTATGCAGGTGGATTTATACTACTATCTGTACTTACTGGTGGCGCAGACGCTGTTTCATCTTTTCCTACACTTAAAATTGCCCTTGCCTAATGATTGCATCTGAAGCTGTGCTTGCAACACGGCTATCCTCACCATAAGGCGATAGTTCTCCTGTATATTATGAGTACAGCAACTGCAATTAGACCCTTGTGTGGCCCCCTGTTGAGGATCAGTATGGAGGAGCTAATGTTGCCTACCTCGGCCCGTCAGGAAGTCCAGGACACAGTTGCATAGGGAGGAGTTCAGTCCCAGGGCTGTGAGCTTTGTGGTGAGCTTAGAGGGCACTATGGTATTGAAGGCCGAGCTGTAGTCGATGAACAGCATCCTAACATGTGCATTCCTCTTGTCCAGGTGGGTGAGGGCAGTGTGCAGTGCAATGGTGATTGCGTCATCAGTGGATCTGTCAGGGTGGTAGGCAAATTGGAGAAGGTCGAGTGTGTCAGGGAGGGAGGAGGTGATATGGTCTTTAACTAGCCCCTCGAAGCACTTCATGATGACGGAAGTGAGTGCTACTGGTCGGTAGTCATTCAGTTCAGTTACTTTCCCTTTCTTGGGCACAGGGATGATAGTGGACATCTTGAAGCAGGTGGGGATAATGGCCTGAGCTAGAGAGAGTGTGTGGTTGTGTGTGTCAGCGCCACTCATACATTATGCAGGTCGTTAGTAGAGGATCAGCCTGGACCTTTGGCTGCGGCACCACTGAGCACCACGGACCACCGCCGACGGAGCACAGTGAAAACCCCAGACTCTGTCACTCAGACCACTATTAACCTGCTTTATCTGCCTCCGGCCCCACTGCCTCAGAGTCACACACACATGCACACGCACACACACACACACACACATCTTCTCTGCCGTCCTGGGTTCCTAATGAATAATGGATGAGGCTGAGCTCAGCGTTCAGATATTAATGGGGCTGAAAAACACAGGGAGGACCATCTTTTGTGCTGGTAGCCATACTGCTCTGGCAGCCATACTGCTCTGACAGCCATACTGCTCTGGCAGCCATACTGCTCTGACAGCCATACTGTCTACTGCTCTGGCAGCCATACTGCTCTGACAGCCATACTGCTCTGACAGCCATACTGCTCTGACAGCCATACTGTCTACTGCTCTGGCAGCCATACTGCTCTGACAGCCATACTGCTCTGACAGCCATACTGCTCTGACAGCCATACTGCTCTGACAGTCATACTGCTCTGGCAGCCATACTTCTCTGGCAGCCATACTGCTCTGACAGCCATACTGTCTACTGCTCTGGCAGCCATACTGCTCTGGCAGCCATACTGTCTACTGCTCTGGCAGCCATACTTCTCTGGCAGCCATACTGCTCTGACAGCCATACTGCTCTGACAGTCATACTGCTCTGGCAGCCATACTGCTCTGACAGCCATACTGCTCTGACAGCCATACTGCTCTGGCAGCCATACTGCTCTGACAGCCATACTTCTCTGGCAGCCATACTGCTCTGACAGCCATACTGCTCTGACAGTCATACTGCTCTGGCAGCCATACTGCTCTGACAGCCATACTGCTCTGACAGCCATACTGCTCTGACAGCCATACTTCTCTGACAGCCATACTGCTGTCTCACCTCTATCCCTGTCTCACCTCTATCCCTCATAATTTCTTCTCTCCTTCTCTCATATCCCTCTCCTCTTACTCATTCTCTCTCACCCCTAATGCCCTCTCTTCCACCCAGATAAGGTAGACTTACTCCTCTCCCAGTCCTCAGAGTTCTCACAGTGAGGTCAGAGGTCACTGAATTGAGTGAGGCCTTGAAGTTTTACAGAACTCCCTCTCTCATTCAAGGACGTTTCAGTGTGTTCCTGTCCTGTCCTTCTTCCAACCCCTCCATGATCTGTCCATCCTGGCCAGAGACTCATGGAGCCATGTGTTGCCAGAGACACCATCCATGGAGGCATGTGTTGCCAGAAGGTGGCTGGGGGTTGCCTGTTCCAGGATAGGCTGGGGGTTGCCTGTTGCAGGATAGGCTGGGGGTTGCCTGTTCCAGGTAAGGCTGCAAGTTAAATCCTGCGTGGCAGAGAGGGAGGCCTGGCCCTCTGTCAACCAGGCCAGAGGGCACAGACGGGTGGGCACAGACGAGTGGGCACAGCCTGGCTAAGACTGGGTGCCAGTCTGGTTTCGGCTCTCAACAATGGCACATCGTCTTATTTGGCAGGACAACAACAGGTCGGCTGAGGTAGGAAGAGATTGGCACCAATACTAGAGTATCTCCACACTACAGGTGTATGAGAATCATAAAAAAATTAACTTTTAAAATCTGTTGAAGGAGAAATTAAGTTCACAAATTCCAGTTTTTGAGAATACATTATTGAGACAGAGATTTCGATAAACAAACATAACATACTGTACATAATAAAATAATATTTAGTTGGTAAATTAGACAATTGATTTAGTTGGTCAATTATTAGACAATTGATTTAGTTGGTAAATTATTAGACAATTTGCTCAGAAAGCTGATAACACAGTTCTCTAGGCTACTTTCCCCAATTCCGCATGTTGGCTGATCGGTTCTTTGTCAAGATGTCACAAATGGACGTCAAGTCATCCACCTGTCTCTGCATTAGGCAAAGAGTTGAAACCACTCTCTAACTGTCACCAATTACCATGCTGTACAGTGTAGATGTGATGTGCTTGGCATTGCTTCTGCTTTCATTTCTCCAAGTTTGCAGTTTGCTAAACTTGTTAACGATGCTTTGTTATACTGTAAACACGCTGTCTGCTAACCATCATGCTGTCCGCTGTTAAAAAGTCTGAAAACTACAATACAAAACAAAGTTTCAGTTTGTTTTTCATTGGGTGAATAGGTTTTGATCTTTGAAGGAAAGCAGTGTCTATGAGAATATTTTTTTAATAGCAAGCAAAATATATTTTCACAAGTTCAAATAGCAATTGTTTTTGGTCTTGGCTGGCAGAGCATTTCAGTTAATTAGGCGCAAAACCTCTCACA
The DNA here is from genome assembly GCF_020615455.1 of Coregonus clupeaformis. Lineage (NCBI taxonomy): Eukaryota > Metazoa > Chordata > Actinopteri > Salmoniformes > Salmonidae > Coregonus > Coregonus clupeaformis. Next base: position 126,533 of record NW_025534656.1, read on the forward strand.
CACACAACTCCCGTCCACCGCCGTCTCAGCGAGGACAAAGAAAACAAAAGAGAGAGAAAAACAAACAGTGAAAAAAAGCGAAAAAAGAAAGCTATGGCAGCCAGCCCGTGCCTTCAGCACGTGAGTGAGTTGCATCCACGGCGCTTCCCTCTGATCAGCGCGCTCCCCCGCCGTGTTCGCTCCCGCCCCTGAGCTGCGGGTCAGTCCTTGGTGAGTAGACTGTCGCCTTTATACCTACAACCCTCACTACCAGACATGTGTTTGTGTGTGTGTGTGTTTGTGTGTGTGTACGGCAGGGAAAACGCACCCCAGGACTAGCCTACAGGGGCAAGCAGATTCCTGGCCTCCGCTGGGATGCAACGCACAGCTATAGGGTTTCTACCGGTGGGGGGCTGCTGTTTCTGTTTCTGTGTGTGTATGTGTGTGTGTCAGAGAGACACAAGGAGCCTCAGGGTCACAGAGAGAGAGATGGTCTCTGCAGAGCCATGTTGCGTTGTGTTGTGATGCGGGTAAACAACAAAGTCAACCTGTTAGATCTCATCACCTTCATCACAACGTTATGCTGTTAGTGAAGCCCAAAACTAATCACAACTTCTGATGAAGGGAAACCAGGCTGAAAGGAGGGGAGGGGAGGAAAGGGAGTGGAGGGGAGGGAGGGACGAACGGAGGGAGGGACGGGAGGGTGTTTGCTTCTTAGCGCCAAGCTTTCCTCCGGTTGTGCTGTGGTTGAGGCGGAGGGTTAATGTGAGAGGTGAGGAGTGACGGTCTGTCACAGAGTGTGTGTGTGTGCGTGTGTGTGATGGACAGAGTACAGTGTGTGTGTTGAACTCTGAGGGACTGAGGATGTTCCTAGGGATCATTAGGACTCTGTATGCTAATATTGGCATTTAGAACTTCAACTAACACTTTTCCATCTTCATTCATTTGCATAAATGCATATTATACTAATTTCACACTGCATATTTTCCTCAGCGTAGAACAAAACGTTAGATATGCAGTAAAATGAAAACGTTAACATTGCATATTAATTATACTGTGGCAAAACAACTTCTCACAATTGTCTTCATGTTAACTACTTCCGACTGCATCATACACAACATTGGCCGTTTAGACAGGCAGCCCAATTCTGATATTCTTTTGGCCAATCAGATCTTTTCACATCAGATCTTTTTCAGAGCTGAACTGATGGGTCTAAACGCAGCCATAGTGGCCATGCCGTCTTTCACGTTGCCCTTCTCTTAACTTACACAACTACAAAAGACACACACACATACCTCCAAACGAACACTGGCTGTTGTTTATCACCTGTTAGGGGGTTATAATGTGACCAGGTACAGATCGGTCTCTGTCTCTCTCTCAGCGGTGTCATGTGTCCCAACCAGGCTCTCTGGTCTCTACCCCCCTCTGACTCCGGTAAACAAGGTGTTAGCTGGAAAACAGAGGGTCCTGCTGCCCTGCGCTCTCCCCTCCTGTCAGACACACGCACACACACACACACAGAGACGCACGCATACACAAACACACACACACCTGGCGGTATCGCTAGCTCTGAGCCTTTTGGACAGGAGTATCAAAGAGTTTTCAGTCTCTCTGCTGAAGAATGTGTGCTTTGATAATCCTTCAGCTCTGATAACAGTCAAGGACAGGAGAGTAGAACTCCCTACCTCGTACCTCTTACCTACTGTATTCATCTTCATCTTATATTCTCATAACAGTTGTTTACCCGACTGGCTAACCCAAATGATGGACGGACAATGTAACGACTATACATGAGAATACTTAGCTAACATATAGTAACAGTACACCACAAGTTTTACATACAGTAGGCCTACTACACATCAAGAAATCATGAAAGAGAGAGTTGGACTATTATTCTCATAAATGATGTGAATGGGGAGGTTTGGGGGGAGGTATGTATGTTCCCAGTTGGCAGTACAGAGGAAAGCGTGGGAATAGAGGAAGCAGGGAGCGCAGCGTCGTTTGGCACACAGAGCTCTGGTCCCCTGTAATGTACACAAGAATGCCTATGATGCAGTGGCAGCTCTGTAAATCACTACGGGTTGCCCTTAAGTACAGATCTAGGATCAGCTTACCCTACGCCAAATTATGTTTTTATCATCAGGGTGAAAAACGTAAAACTGACCTTAGATCAGCGGCTAATGGCAACTTCATTTTACTCACACATGCATACACGCACGCGCGCACACACACACACACACACACACACACGCGCAAACACGCACGCACGCGCAAACACGCACGCACACACACACACACACACACACAGAGAGAGCAGCTGTGACTGTATGCTCAGCTCAGCCTAGGCCCTGTGTGTGCATCTGGTAGTGGTTTGGTTTACTGGAGACCAGAACAGCGTTGCAGCACGCAGACCGCGGGAGACAGGGTGTACACACACACACACACACACACACACGGTGGGAGATGGGGTACTAAAGCAGGACGCTGGGAATGTAGGTAGACAGAGAACGCAGCAGGTTTGTTGTGCGTTACCTTATAGAAATAGAGTGAGAGAAAGCAACATACTTCAACATGAGGCTGACAAAAAAAAGCTCTGTTGTTCCTTCAGAGGAGAAAAGTAAAGACAACAAAAGCACATTACAGTCAATGGTTCTGGTAGATGTAGCCTTTGTCTGCCTCCTCGCTCTCCCTCTGACTAGCGTCCCTCCATCTTTGAACGCGTCTCTTTAGGGCTTCTGTCAGTCAGGCTGGCAGAAGTGGCTATTTGGGGTCGGCTCATTGGCCAGTTTATGAGCTGAGTGCTTATTTTACTAGACCCAGACACATGTGACGGTGACAGTGAAGGAAATCCTTTAGGAAGTCTAGCGTACAGGCTGAAATATGGGAGGCTTAGGAGGCTGTAAAACTGCCTGATGGTAATAACCAACGCCACAGGACCCACCAGACCCAGTATAATGGACACATGACATTAGTCACAAGACATCCTGAAACTGGATTAACATATAGGCCAGAGATTAAATCAAAAACGTAAATTTTATCCTGATTTGTCAGAACGCGTATTATAGTAAGGGCTTGATTCAATCCGTATTGTCGAAGTTACCTCCATCGAAAGCCAAACAGAAAACCACATCCCAAACATCAATGATGTCCTCATCTTAGATTTACGGTCTCTCCTGACTGATCAACAGGAAGTGGGGGTGGCGTGAGTAAAGTCTCCCCCAGGAAGTGAAACCAGCTGTGTTGGGGGGTGGAGACTCTGTGGATCAGGTTTCTTTTCAACCTCTTTAACACAGCATTTCTTTCCAATAGTTACAGTTTGTGAAAACGCCCGTTCCGGAAGGCTCCGCTGATGCTTCCGAGTTCCGTTTACTGGCCCAGCGTTCTATAAATCTTGGCATTGCTTCTGCACCAGGCTGTGCGTGCCTTTGTGCCTTTTAAAACCCCTGACCGTTTTAGAGAGGTATTTGGCTTTTTAGTTTGGCTCAGCTCGCTGCGGGCTGCTTGTACTTTACTGTGCTCCCTCTGCGCTGGACTGACCATAATAGATTAAGGACAGGCAGTCACTGTGTGTGTGTGTGTGTGTGTGTGTGTGAGTGTGTGTGTGTGTGTGCGTGCGAATGTTAGTGTTCGGGAGTGACACCAGCTGCAATCTGGGCTATGCAGCGTATCAGTTAAAGGAGGGATGTTACAGTGGCTCAAAACACTGTCTGTCTTGTCTCTCTCTCTGCCCTTTAGAGCACTGAGACCTACAGAAACCTTCTAATTTTAAGTTGAACCTGTTTATAGTTTATACAAGTTCCTTCAGAAATATCAAGAAACACCCTTTAACAATAACAGCTTTTAAATCATAAACAAGGGTTCTGGAGGTTGGAGACAGTCCCTGGTGAATCTGTTCTTCTAGCAAACTAATATGTTTGAAGTTTTGTTTGCCAAGCATGCGCCACAAGCTATTTCAAATGTGCAAACACACTATTGATATTTCAGACTTCAGAAAACAGAAAAAAGGCCTCAATTCGACATTCTCCAGAACCTTTCCTCGTCCACCTGGGACAAAATGATGAGAGAAAAGCTGTGTATTTCACAAGACACACACACACACACACACACTATATATATGAACAGTCAGTAACATTTAATACAGTGGAGAGAGAATAAACTGGTAAAACTTTAAATCAAACCTTGCCAATACAGAGTTGTAAACACTGAAATGATACTATTAATATTCAAAGAGAGGAAGCTGATGAGAGATGGGAGCTGAGAGAGAGATGGGAGCTGAGAGAGAGATGGGGGCTGAGAGATGGGAGCTGAGAGAGAGATGAGGGCTGAGAGAGAGATGGGAGCTGAGAGAGAGATGGGAGCTGAGAGATGGGGCTGAGAGATGGGAGCTGAGAGAGAGATGGGAGCTGAGAGAGAGATGGGAGCTGAGAGAGATGGGAGCTGAGAGAGAGATGGGAGCTGAGAGAGATGGGAGCTGAGAGAGAGATGGGAGCTGAGAGAGAGATCGGGGCTGAGAGAGAGATCGGGGCTGAGAGAGAGATGGGGGCTGAGAGAGAGATGGGAGCTGAGAGAGAGATGGAGGCTGAGAGAGAGATGGGAGCTGAGAGATGGGGGCTGAGAGATGGGAGCTGAGAGAGAGATGGGGGCTGAGAGAGAGAAAGGAGCTGAGAGAGAGACGGGAGCTGAGAGAGAGACGGGAGCTGAGAGAGAGATGGGAGCTGAAAGAGAGATGGGAGCTGAGAGAGAGATGGGAGCTGAGAGAGAGATGGGGGCTGAGAGAGAGATGGGGGCTGAGAGATGGGGGCTGAGAGAGAGATGGGGGCTGAGAGATGGGAGCTGAAAGAGAGATGGGGGCTGAGAGAGATGGGAGCTGAGAGAGAGATGGGATGTGACAGAGAGATGGGGGCTGAGAGAGAGATGGGAGCTGAGAGAGAGATGTGATGTGAGAGAGAGATGGGGGCTGAGAGAGAGATGGGAGCTGAGAGAGATGGGAGCTGAGAGGGAGTTGGGAGCTGAGAGAGAGATGGGAGCTGAGAGAGAGATGGAGGCTGAGAGAGAAAAGGGGGCTGAGAGAAAGATGGGAGCTGAGAGAGATGGGAGCTGAGAGAGAGATGGGAGCTGAGAGAGAGAGATGGGAGCTAAGAAGTGGGAGCTGAGAGAGAGATGGAGCTCAGTGAGAGATGGGAGCTGAGAGAGAGATGGGAGCTGAGAGAGAGAGATGGGGCTGAGAGAGATGGGTGCTGAGAGTGAGATGGGGTCTGAGAGAGAGATGGGGCTGAGAGAGCGATAATATAATAATATGCCATTTAGCAGACGCTTTTATCCAAAGCGACTTACAGTCATGTGTGCATACATTTTTACGTATGAGTGGTCCCGGGATCGAACCCACTACCCTGCGTACAAAGCGCCATGCTCTACCAATTGAGCTACAGGAGATGGGAGCTGAGAGATGGGAGCTGAGAGAGAGATGGGAGCTGAGAGAGAGATGGGGGCTGAGAGAGAGATGGGGGCTGAGAGATGGGGGCTGAGAGAGAGATGGGGGCTGAGAGAGAGATGGGGGCTGAAAGAGAGATGGGGGCTGAGAGAGAGATGGGAGCTGAGAGAGAGATGGGATGTGAGAGAGAGATGGGGGCTGAGAGAGAGATAGGAGCTGAGAGAGAGATGTGATGTGAGAGAGAGATGGGGGCTGAGAGAGAGATGGGAGCTGAGAGAGATGGGAGCTGAGAGGGAGTTGGGAGCTGAGAGAGAGATGGGTGCTGAGAGAGAGATGGAGGCTGAGAGAAAAAAGGGGGCTGAGAGAAAGATGGGAGCTGAGAGAGATGGGAGCTGAGAGAGAGATGGGAGCTGAGAGAGAGATGGGAGCTAAGAAGTGGGAGCTGAGAGAGAGATGGAGCTCAGTGAGAGATGGGAGCTGAGAGAGAGATGGGAGCTGAGAGAGAGAGATGGGGCTGAGAGAGATGGGTGCTGAGAGTGAGATGGGGTCTGAGAGAGAGATGGGGCTGAGAGAGCGATAATATAATAATATGCCATTTAGCAGACGCTTTTATCCAAAGCGACTTACAGTCATTTGTGCATACATTTTTACGTATGAGTGGTCCCGGGGATCGAACCCACTACCCCTAGCGTTAAAGCGCCATGCTCTACCAATTGAGCTACAGGAGATGGGAGCTGAGAGATGGGAGCTGAGAGAGAGATGGGAGCTGAGAGAGAGATGGGGGTTGAGAGAGAGATGGGAGCTGAGAGATAGATGGGAGCTGAGAGAGAGATGGGAGCTGAGAGAGAGATGGGAGCTGAGAGAGAGATGGGAGCTGAGAGAGAGATGGGGGCTGAGAGAGAGATGGGAGCTAAGAGAGAGATTGGAGCTGAGAGAGAGATGGGAGCTGAGAGAGAGATGGGAGCTGAGAGAGAGATGGGAACTGAGAGAGAGATGGGAGCTGAGAGAGAGATGGGAGCTGAGAGATGGGAGCTGAGAGAGAGATGGGGGCTGAGAGAGAGATGGGAGCTGAGAGAGAGATGGGAGCTGAGAGAGAGATGGGAGCTGAGAGAGAGATGGGAGTTGGGGGGGGGGGGGGGGGGGGCTGAGAGAGAAATGGGAGCTGAAAGAGAAGAGAGATGGGGCTGGGAGAGAGATGGGGGCTGAGAGAGAGATGGGAGCTGAGAGAGAGATGGGAGCTGAGAGAGAGATGGGACCTGAGAGAGAGATGGGAGCTGAGAGAGAGATGGGAGCTGAGAGAGCGATGGGAGCTGAGAGAGAGATGGGAGCTAAGACATGGGAGCTGAGAGAGAGATGGAGCTCAGTGAGAGATGGGAGCTGAGAGAGAGATGGGAGCTGAGAGAGAGATGGGGCTGAGAGAGATGGGTGCTGAGAGTGAGATGGGGGCTGAGAGTGAGATGGGGGCTGAGAGAGAGATGGGAGCTGAGAGAGAGATGGGACCTGAGAGAGAGATGGGGGCTGAGAGATGAGAGATGGGAGCTGAGAGATGGGGGCTGAGAGATGGGAGATGAGAGAGAGATGGGAGCTGAGAGATGGGAACTGAGAGATGGGGGCTGAGAGAGAGATGGAAGCTGAGAGAAAGATGGGAGCTGAGAGATGGGAGCTGAGAGAGAGATAGGAGCTGAGAGATGGGAGCTGAGAGAGATGGGGGCTGAGAGGGAGATGGGAGCTGAGAGAGAGATGGGAGCTGAGAGAGAGATGGGGGCTGAGAGTGAGATGGGAGCTGAGAGATGGGGGGCTGAGAGATAGATGGGAGATGAGAGATAGATGGGAGCTGAGAGAGAGATGGGGGCTGAGAGAGAGATGGGAGCTGAGAGAGATGGGATGTGAGAGAGAGATGGAGGCTGAGAGAGAGAAGGGGGCTGAGAGAGAGATGGGAACTGAGAGAGTGATGGGGCTGAGAGAAAGATGGGGGCTGAGAGAGAGATGGGAACTGAGAGAGAGATGGGAACTCAGAGAGAGATGGAGGCTGAGAGAGAGAAGGGGGCTGAGAGAAAGATGGGAGCTGAGAGAGAGAAGGGAGCTGAGAGAGAGATGGGAGCTGAGAGAGCGATGGGGGCTGAGACAGAGATGGGAGCTGAGAGAGAGATGGGGCTAAGAGAGAGATGGGAGCTGAGAGATGGGGGCTGAGAGAGAGATGGGGCTGAGAGAGAGATGGGGGCTGAGAGAGAGATGGGGCTGAGAGAGAGAGATGGGAGCTGAGAGAGAGATGGGGGCTGAGAGAGAGACGGGGGCTGAGAGAGATATGGGAGCTGAGAGAGAGATGAGAGACAGGAGCTGAGAGAGAGACGGGAGCTGAGAGAGAGATGAGAGATGGGAGCTGAGAGAGAGACGGGAGCTGAGAGAGAGATGGGGGATGAGAGAGAGATGGGGGCTGAGAGAGACAAATGGGAGCTGAGAGAGAGAGATGGGAGCTGAGAGCGAGATGGGGCTGAGAGAGAGATGGGAGCTGAGAGATGGGGGCTGAGAGATGGGAGCTGAGAGAGAGATGGGGCTGAGAGAGCGATGGGAGCTGAGAGAGAGATGGGGGCTGAGAGAGAGATGGGAGCTGAGAGATGGGGATTGAGAGATGAGAGCTGAGAGAGATGGGGGTTGAGAGAGAGATGGGAGCTGAGAGAGAGACAGGAGCTGAGAGAGAGACGGGAGCTGAGAGAGAGACGGGAGCTGAGAGAGAGATGGGGGCTGAGAGAGAGATGGGAACTGAGAGAGAGATGGGAGCTGAGATTGAGATGGGGGCTGAGAGAGATGGGAGCTGAGAGATGGGAGCTGAAAGAGAGATGGGGGCTGAGAGAGAGATGGGAGCTGAGAGAGAGATGGGATGTGAGATAGAGGTGGGGCTGAGAGAGAGATGGGAGCTGTGAGAGAGTTGGGGCTGAGAGAGAGAGATGGGAGCTGAGAGAGACATGGGGCTGAGAGAGAGATGGGAGCTGAGAGAGATGGGGCTGAGAGAGATGGGGGCTGAGAGAGAGATGGGAACAGAGAGAGATGGGAGCTGAGATAGAGATGGGGGCTGAGAGATGGGGGCTGAGAGATACATGGGGCTGAGAGAGAGATGGGAGCTGAGAGAGAGATGGGGGCTGAGAGAGAGACGGGAGCTGAGAGAGATATGGGAGCTGAGAGAGAGATGAGAGACGGGAGCTGAGAGAGAGACGGGAGCTGAGAGAGAGATGGGAGCTGAGAGAGAGTTGGGGGAGGAGAGAGAGGATGGGGGCTGAGCCAGACAAATGGGAGCTGAGAGAGAGAGATGGGAGCTGAGAGAGAGATGGGGGCTGAGAGAGAGATGGGAGCTGAGAGAGAGATGGGGGCTGAGAGATGGGAGCTGAGAGAGAGATTGGAGCTGAGAGAGAGATGGGGGCTGAGAGAGAGATGGGAGCTGAGAGAGAGACGGGAGCTGAGAGAGAGACAGGAGCTGAGAGAGATGGGGGCTGAGAGAGATGGGGGCTGAGAGAGAGATGGGAACAGAGAGAGATGGGAGCTGAGAGAGAGATGGGGGCTGAGAGATGGGGGGCTGAGAGAGATGGGAGCTGAGAGATGGAGGCTGAGAGATGGGGGCTGAGAGAGAGATGGGCGCTGAGAGAGAGATGGGGTGTGAGAGAGAGGTGGGGCTGAGAGAGAGATGGAGGCTGAGAGAGAAAAGAGGGCTGAGAGAGAGATGGGAGCTGAGAGAGAGATGGGAGCTGAGAGAGAGAGAGATGGGAGCTGAGAGAGAGATGGAGGCTGAGAGAGAGAAGGGGGCTGAGAGAAAGATGGGAGCTGAGAGAGAGATGGGAGCTAAAAGAGAGATGGGCTAAGAGAGAGATAGGAGCTGAGAGATGGGGGCTGAGAGAGAGATGGGAGCTGAGAGAGAGATGGGGCTGAGAGAGATGGGGGCTGAGAGAGAGAGATGGGGGCTGAGAGAGAGATGGGGCTGAGAGAGAGATGGGGGCTGAGAGAGAGATGGGGCTGAGAGAGAGATGGGAGCTGAGAGAGAGGGGAGCTGAGAGAGAGATGGGGGCTGAGAGAGAGATGGGCGCTGAGAGAGAGATGGGGTGTGAGAGAGAGGTGGGGCTGAGAGAGAGATGGAGGCTGAGAGAGAAAAGAGGGCTGAGAGAGAGATGGGAGCTGAGAGAGAGATGGGAGCTGAGAGAGAGAGAGATGGGAGCTGAGAGAGAGATGGAGGCTGAGAGAGAGAAGGGGGCTGAGAGAAAGATGGGAGCTGAGAGAGAGATGGGAGCTAAAAGAGAGATGGGCTAAGAGAGAGATAGGAGCTGAGAGATGGGGGCTGAGAGAGAGATGGGAGCTGAGAGAGAGATGGGGCTGAGAGAGATGGGGGCTGAGAGAGAGAGATGGGGGCTGAGAGAGAGATGGGGCTGAGAGAGAGATGGGGATGAGAGAGGTGGGAGCTGAGAGAGAGAGATGGGAGCTGAGAGAGAGATGGGGGCTGAGAGAGATGGGAGCTGAGAGAGAGATGGAGGCTGAGAGAGAGAAGGGGCTGAGAGAAAGATGGGAGCAAAAAGAGAGATGGGAGCTGAGATAGAGATGGAAGCTGAGAGAGATGGGAGCTGAGAGAGGGATGGGGCTGAGAGAGAAATGGGAGCTAAAAGAGAGATTGGGCTGAGAGAGAGATGGGAGCTGAGAGAGAGATGGGGCTGAGAGATGGGAGCTGAGAGAGAGATGGGGTTGAGAGAGAGATGGGAGCTGAGAGAGCGATGGGAGCTGAGAGAGTCATGGGAGCTGAGAGAGAGATGGGGCTGAGAGAGATGGGAGCTGAGAAAGAGATGGAAGATGAGAGATGGGAGCTGAGAGAGAGTTGGAAGATGAGAGAGAGACGGGAGCTGAGAGAGAGATGGAATATGAGAGAGAGATGGGAGCTGAGAGAGAGATTGGAGCTGAGACAGATGGAAGATGAGAGAGAGATGGGAACTCAGAGAGAGATGGAGGCTGAGAGAGAGAAGGGGGCTGAGAGAAAGATGGGAGCTGAGAGAGAGAAGGGAGCTGAGAGAGAGATGGGAGCTGAGAGAGCGATGGGGGCTGAGACAGAGATGGGGGCTGAGAGAGAGATGGGGCTAAGAGAGAGATGGGAGCTGAGAGATGGGGGCTGAGAGAGAGCTGGGGGCTGAGAGAGAGATGGGAGCTGTGAGAGAATTGGGGCTGAGAGAGAGATGGGAGCTGAGAGAGAGATGGGGGCTGAGAGAGAGATGAGAGACAGGAGCTGAGAGAGAGACGGGAGCTGAGAGAGAGATGAGAGATGGGAGCTGAGAGAGAGACGGGAGCTGAGAGAGAGATGGGGGATGAGAGAGAGATGGGGGCTGAGAGAGACAAATGGGAGCTGAGAGAGAGAGATGGGAGCTGAGAGCGAGATGGGGCTGAGAGAGAGATGGGAGCTGAGAGATGGGGGCTGCGAGATGGGGCTGAGAGAGAGATGGGAGCTGAGAGATGGGGGCTGAGAGATGGAAGCTGAGAGAGAGATGGGGCTGAGAGAGCGATGGGAGCTGAGAGAGAGATGGGGGCTGAGAGAGAGATGGGAGCTGAGAGATGGGGGCTGAGAGATGAGAGCTGAGAGAGATGGGGGTTGAGAGAGAGATGGGAGCTGAGAGAGAGACAGGAGCTGAGAGAGAGACGGGAGCTGAGAGAGAGATGGGGGCTGAGAGAGATGGGGGCTGAGAGAGAGATGGGAACTGAGAGAGAGATGGGAGCTGAGATTGAGATGGGGGCTGAGAGAGAGATGGGAGCTGAGAGAGAGATGGGGCTGAGAGAGCGATAATATAATAATATGCCGTTTAGCAGACGCTTTTATCCAAAACGACTTACAGTCATGTGTGCATACATTTTTACGTATGAGTGGTCCCGGGGATCGAACCCACTACCCTGGCGTTACAAGCGCCATGCTCTACCAATTGAGCTACAGGAGATGGGAGCTGAGAGATGGGAGCTGAGAGAGAGATGGGAGCTGAGAGAGAGATGGGGGCTGAGAGAGAGATGGGGGCTGAGAGAGAGATGGGGGCTGAGAGAGAGATGGGGGCTGAGAGATGGGAGCTGAAAGAGAGATGGGGGCTGAGAGAGAGATGGGAGCTGAGAGAGAGATGGGAGGTGAGAGAGAGATGGGGGCTGAGAGAGAGATAAGAGCTGAGAGAGAGATGTGATGTGAGAGAGAGATGGGGGCTGAGAGAGAGATGGGAGCTGAGAGAGATGGGAGCTGAGAGGGAGTTGGGAGCTGAGAGAGAGATGGGAGCTGAGAGAGAGATGGAGGCTGAGAGAGAAAAGGGGGCTGAGAGAAAGATGGGAGCTGAGAGAGATGGGAGCTGAGAGAGAGATGGGAGCTGAGAGAGAGATGGGAGCTAAGAAGTGGGAGCTGAGAGAGAGATGGAGCTCAGTGAGAGATGGGAGCTGAGAGAGAGATGGGAGCTGAGAGAGAGAGATGGGGCTGAGAGAGATGGGTGCTGAGAGTGAGATGGGGTCTGAGAGAGAGATGGGGCTGAGAGAGCGATAATATAATAATATGCCATTTAGCAGACGCTTTTATCCAAAGCGACTTACAGTCATGTGTGCATACATTTTTACGTATGAGTGGTCCCGGGGATCGAACCCACTACCCTGGCGTTACAAGCGCCATGCTCTACCAATTGAGCTACAGGAGATGGGAGCTGAGAGATGGGAGCTGAGAGAGAGATGGGAGCTGAGAGAGAGATGGGGGTTGAGAGAGAGATGGGAGCTGAGAGATAGCTGGGAGCTGAGAGAGAGATGGGGGCTGAGAGAGAGATGGGAGCTGAGAGAGAGATGGGAGCTGAGAGAGAGATGGGAGCTGAGAGAGAGATGGGGGCTGAGAGAGAGATGGGAGCTAAGAGAGAGATTGGAGCTGAGAGAGAGATGGGAGCTGAGAGAGAGATGGGAACTGAGAGAGAGATGGGAGCTGAGAGAGAGATGGGAGCTGAGAGATGGGAGCTGAGAGAGAGATGGGGGCTGAGAGAGAGATGGGAGCTGAGAGAGAGATGGGAGCTGAGAGAGAGATGGGAGTTGGGGGGGGGATGGGGGCTGAGAGAGAGATGGGAGCTGAGAGAGCGATGGAAGCTGAGAGAGAGATGGGAGCTGAGAGAGAGATGGGAGCTAAGACATGGGAGCTGAGAGAGAGATGGAGCTCAGTGAGAGATGGGAGCTGAGAGAGAGATGGGAGCTGAAAGAGAAGAGAGATGGGGCTGGGAGAGATGGGTGCTGAGAGTGAGATGGGGGCTGAGAGAGAGATGGGAGCTGAGAGAGAGATGGGACCTGAGAGAGAGATGGGAGCTGAGAGAGAGATGGGAGCTGAGAGAGCGATGGGAGCTGAGAGAGAGATGGGAGCTAAGACATGGGAGCTGAAGAGAGATGGAGCTCAGTGAGAGATGGGAGCTGAGAGAGAGATGGGAGCTGAGAGAGAGATGGGGCTGAGAGAGATGGGTGCTGAGAGTGAGATGGGGGCTGAGAGAGAGATGGGAGCTGAGAGAGAGATGGGACCTGAGAGAGAGATGGGGGCTGAGAGATGAGAGATGGGAGCTGAGAGATGGGGGCTGAGAGATGGGAGATGAGAGAGAGATGGGAGATGAGAGATGGGAACTGAGAGATGGGGGCTGAGAGAGAGATGGAAGCTGAGAGATGGGAGCTGAGAGATGGGAGCTGAGAGAGAGATAGGAGCTGAGAGAGATGGGGGCTGAGAGGGAGATGGGAGCTGAGAGAGAGATGGGAGCTGAGAGAGAGATGGGGGCTGAGAGTGAGATGGGAGCTGAGAGATGGGGGCTGAGAGATAGATGGGAGATGAGAGATAGATGGGAGCTGAGAGAGAGAAGGGAGCTGAGAGAGAGATGGGAGCTGAGAGAGCGATGGGGGCTGAGACAGAGATGGGGGCTGAGAGAGAGATGGGAGCTAAGAGAGAGATTGGAGCTGAGAGAGAGATGGGAGCTGAGAGAGAGATGGGAGCTGAGAGAGAGATGGGAACTGAGAGAGAGATGGGAGCTGAGAGAGAGATGGGAGCTGAGAGATGGGAGCTGGAGAGAGAGATGGGGGCTGAGAGAGAGATGGGAGCTGAGAGAGAGATGGGAGCTGAGAGAGATGGGAGTTGGGGGGATGGGGGCTGAGAGAGAGATGGAGCCTGAGAGAGCGAAGGGAAGCTAGAGAGAGAGATGGGAGCTGAGAGAGAGATGGGAGCTAAGACATGGGAGCTGAGAGAGAGATGGAGCTCAGTGAGAGATGGGAGCTGAGAGAGAGATGGGAGCTGAAAGAGAAGAGAGATGGGGCTGGGAGAGATGGGTGCTGAGAGTGAGATGGGGGGCTGAGAGAGATGGGAGCTGAGAGAGAGATGGGACCTGAGAGAGAGATGGAGCTGAGAGAGAGATGGGAGCTGAGAGAGCGATGGGAGCTGAGAGAGAGATGGGAGCTAAGACATGGGAGCTGAGAGAGAGATGGAGCTCAGTGAGAGATGGGAGCTGAGAGAGAGATGGGAGCTGAGAGAGAGATGGGGCTGAGAGAGATGGGTGCTGAGAGTGAGATGGGGGCTGAGAGAGAGATGGGAGCTGAGAGAGAGATGGGACCTGAGAGAGAGATGGGGGCTGAGAGATGAGAGATGGGAGCTGAGAGATGGGGGCTGAGAGATGGGAGATGAGAGAGAGATGGGAGCTGAGAGATGGGAACTGAGAGATGGGGGCTGAGAGAGAGATGGAAGCTGAAGAGAAAGATGGGAGCTGAGAGATGGGAGCTGAGAGAGAGATAGGAGCTGAGAGAGATGGGAGCTGAGAGGGAGATGGGAGCTGAGAGAGAGATGGGAGCTGAGAGAGAGATGGGGGCTGAGAGTGAGATGGGAGCTGAGAGATGGGGGCTGAGAGATAGATGGGAGATGAGAGATAGATGGGAGCTGAGAGAGAGATGGGGGCTGAGAGAGAGATGGGAGCTGAGAGAGATGGGATGTGAGAGAGAGATGGAGGCTGAGAGAGAGAAGGGGGCTGAGAGAGAGATGGGAACTGAGAGAGTGATGGGGCTGAGAGAAAGATGGGGGCTGAGAGAGAGATGGGAACTGAGAGAGAGATGGGACCTGAGAGAGAGATGGGGGCTGAGAGATGAGAGATGGGAGCTGAGAGATGGGGGCTGAGAGATGGGAGATGAGAGAGAGATGGGAGCTGAGAGATGGGAACTGAGAGATGGGGGCTGAGAGAGAGATGGAAGCTGAGAGAAAGATGGGAGCTGAGAGATGGGAGCTGAGAGAGAGATAGGAGCTGAGAGAGATGGGGGCTGAGAGGGAGATGGGAGCTGAGAGAGAGATGGGAGCTGAGAGAGAGATGGGGGCTGAGAGTGAGATGGGAGCTGAGAGATGGGGGCTGAGAGATAGATGGGAGATGAGAGATAGATGGGAGCTGAGAGAGAGATGGGGGCTGAGAGAGAGATGGGAGCTGAGAGAGATGGGATGTGAGAGAGAGATGGAGGCTGAGAGAGAGAAGGGGGCTGAGAGAGAGATGGGAACTGAGAGAGTGATGGGGCTGAGAGAAAGATGGGGGCTGAGAGAGAGATGGAACTGAGAGAGAGATGGGAACTCAGAGAGAGATGGAGGCTGAGAGAGAGAGAAGGGGCTGAGAGAAAGATGGGAGCTGAGAGAGAGAAGGGAGCTGAGAGAGAGATGGGAGCTGAGAGAGCGATGGGGGCTGAGACAGAGATGGGAGCTGAGAGAGAGATGGGTCTAAGAGAGAGACGGGGGCTGAGAGAGAGATGGGAGCTGAGAGAGAGATGGGGGCTGAGAGAGAGACGGGGGCTGAGAGAGATATGGGAGCTGAGAGAGAGATGAGAGACAGGAGCTGAGAGAGAGAGACGGAGCTGAGAGAGAGATGAGAGATGGGAGCTGAGAGAGAGACGTGGAGCTGAGAGAGAGATGGGATGAGAGAGAGATGGGGGGCTGAGAGAGACAAATGGGAGCTGAGAGAGAGAGATGGGAGCTGAGAGCGAGATGGGGCTGAGAGAGAGATGGGAGCTGAGAGAAGGGGGCTGAGAGAAAGATGGGAGCAAAAAGAGAGATGGGAGCTGAGATAGAGATGGAAGCTGAGAGAGATGGGAGCTGAGAGAGGGATGGGGCTGAGAGAGAAATGGGAGCTAAAAGAGAGATTGGGCTGAGAGAGAGATGGGAGCTGAGAGAGAGATGGGGCTGAGAGATGGGAGCTGAGAGAGAGATGGGGTTGAGAGAGAGATGGGAGCTGAGAGAGAGATGGGGCTGAGAGAGAGATGGGATCTGAGAGAGAGATGGGGGCTGAGAGAGAGATGGGAGCTGAGAGATCGGAGCTGAAAGATGGGGGCTGAGTGGTGGGAGCTGAGAGAGCGATGGGAGCTGAGAGAGTCATGGGAGCTGAGAGAGAGATGGGGCTGAGAGAGATGGGAGCTGAGAAAGAGATGGAAGATGAGAGATGGGAGCTGAGAGAGAGTTGGAAGATGAGAGAGAGACGGGAGCTGAGAGAGAGATGGAATATGAGAGAGAGATGGGAGCTGAGAGAGAGATTGGAGCTGAGACAGATGGAAGATGAGAGAGAGATGGGAACTCAGAGAGAGATGGAGGCTGAGAGAGAGAAGGGGGCTGAGAGAAAGATGGGAGCTGAGAGAGAGAAGGGAGCTGAGAGAGAGATGGGAGCTGAGAGAGCGATGGGGGCTGAGACAGAGATGGGAGCTGAGAGAGAGATGGGGCTAAGAGAGAGATGGGAGCTGAGAGATGGGGGCTGAGAGAGAGATGGGGCTGAGAGAGAGATGGGGGCTGAGAGAGAGATGGGAGCTGTGAGAGAATTGGGGCTGAGAGAGAGATGGGAGCTGAGAGAGAGATGGGGGCTGAGAGAGAGAAGGGGGCTGAGAGAGATATGGGAGCTGAGAGAGAGATGAGAGACAGGAGCTGAGAGAGAGACGGGAGCTGAGAGAGAGATGAGAGATGGGAGCTGAGAGAGAGACGGGAGCTGAGAGAGAGATGGGGGATGAGAGAGAGATGGGGGCTGAGAGAGAAAAATGGGAGCTGAGAGAGAGAGATGGGAGCTGAGAGCGAGATGGGGCTGAGAGAGAGATGGGAGCTGAGAGATGGGGGCTGAGAGATGGAAGCTGAGAGAGAGATGGGGCTGAGAGAGCGATGGGAGCTGAGAGAGAGATGGGGGCTGAGAGAGAGATGGGAGCTGAGAGAGAGATGGGGCTGAGAGATGAGAGCTGAGAGAGATGGGGGTTGAGAGAGAGATGGGAGCTGAGAGAGAGACAGGAGCTGAGAGAGAGACGGGAGCTGAGAGAGAGATGGGGGCTGAGAGAGATGGGGGCTGAGAGAGATGGGGGCTGAGAGAGAGATGGGAACAGAGAGAGAGATGGGGGCTGAGAGAGAGATGGGTGCTGAGAGAGAGATGGGGTGTGAGAGAGAGGTGGGGCTGAGAGAGAGATGGGAGCTGTGAGAGAGATGGGAGCTGAGAGCGAGTTGGGAGCTGAGAGAGAGATGGGAGCTGAGAGAGAGATGGAGGCTGAGAGAGAAAAGAGGGCTGAGAGAGAGATGGGAGCTGAGAGAGAGATGGGAGCTGAGAGAGAGAGATGGGAGCTGAGAGAGAGATGGAGGCTGAGAGAGAGAAGGGGGCTGAGAGAAAGATGGGAGCTGAGAGAGAGATGGGAGCTAAAAGAGAGATGGGCTAAGAGAGAGATAGGAGCTGAGAGATGGGGGCTGAGAGAGAGATGGGAGCTGAGAGAGAGATGGGGGCTGAGAGAGATGGGGGCTGAGAGAGAGAGATGGGAGCTGAGAGAGATGGGGGCTGAGAGAGAGATGGGGGCTGAGAGAGAGATGGGGCTGAGAGAGAGATGGGAGCTGAGAGAGAGAGATGGGAGCTGAGAGAGAGATGGGGCTGAGAGAGATGGGAGCTGAGAGAGAGATGGAGGCTGAGAGAGAGAAGGGGGCTGAGAGAAAGATGGGAGCAAAAAGAGAGATGGGAGCTGAGATAGAGATGGAAGCTGAGAGAGGGATGGGGCTGAGAGAGAAATGGGAGCTAAAAGAGAGATTGGGCTGAGAGAGAGATGGGAGCTGAGAGAGAGATGGGGCTGAGAGATGGGAGCTGAGAGAGAGATGGGGTTGAGAGAGAGATGGGAGCTGAGAGAGAGATGGGGCTGAGAGAGAGATGGGATCTGAGAGAGAGATGGGGGCTGAGAGAGAGATGGGAGCTGAGAGATGGGAGCTGAAAGATGGGGGCTGAGAGGTGGGAGCTGAGAGAGAGGTGGGAGCTGAGAGAGCGATGGGAGCTGAGAGAGTCATGGGAGCTGAGAGAGAGATGGGGCTGAGAGAGATGGGAGCTGAGAAAGAGATGGAAGATGAGAGGTGGGAGCTGAGAGAGAGTTGGAAGATGAGAGAGAGACGGGAGCTGAGAGAGAGATGGAAGATGAGAGAGAGATGGGAGCTGAGAGAGAGATGGGAGATGAGAGAGAGATGGGAGATGAGAGAGATGGGAGCTGAGAGAGATGGAATATGAGAGAGAGATGGGAGCTGAGAGAGAGATTGGAGCTGAGACAGATGGAAGATGAGAGAGAGATGGGAGCTGAGAGAGAGATGGGAGATGAGAGAGAGATGGGAGATGAGAGAGATGGGAGCTGAGAGAGAGTTGGAAGATGAGAGAGAGACGGGAGCTGAGAGAGAGAGATAGAAGATGAGAGAGAGACGGGAGATGAGAGAGAGATGGAAGATGAGAGAGAGATGGGAGCTGAGAGAGAGATGGGAGATGAGAGAGAGATGGGAGATGAGAGAGATGGGAGCTGAGAGAGATGGAATATGAGAGAGAGATGGGAGCTGAGAGAGAGAGTGGAGCTGAGACAGATGGAAGATGAGAGAGAGATGGGAGCTGAGAGAGAGATGGGAGATGAGAGAGAGATGGGAGATAGAGAGATGGGAGCTGAGAGAGAGTTGGAAGATGAGAGAGAGACGGGAGCTGAGAGAGAGAGATAGAAGATGAGAGAGAGACGGGAGATGAGAGAGAGATGGAAGATGAGAGAGAGATGGGAGCTGAGAGAGGGATGGGAGCTGAGAGAGAGATGGGAGCTGAGAGAGAGATGGGAGCTGAGAGAGAGATGGGAGCTGAGAGGGGAGCTGAGAGAGAGAAGGGGGCTGAGAGAGAGATGGGAGCTGAGAGAGAGAGATGGGGGGGAATCGATGAACGATGCTTCCGGCTGATGGATGGAGGTGGATTCAGAGACGGACACGAGGAAGCCGTCCAGTGAATAAAAACACCTAAACTCTGTCTTTCTGTCTGTTCATCTATCTATCATCTTATCTCTCTATTCCTGCATCTGGTCTACCTCTCAATCTCTGTCTGAGGAAAATAGAGAGAGGGTAGAGTGGGGGTCAAATTCTTAATACTTCATTCTATGGTCAAAGCTATGTGTGCTATGAATGTTCATGTTGATTGATTGAATTTGAAAATCCATAGATGCTAGACAGGGTTATGGGTGTCCATTTTTAAAATAGCCAACTGTTTCATTTAGCAGTCAGACAGACATGTATAAAGCAGACTGGTCCCAGGAGCCTTGCAAGTGCAATGCTCTATCAACTGAGCTACAGAGGACAAAATAAACTTAGTTTTATATTGACTGTGTTAGTTAGTGGTTCCCTGGGAGCCATTTTGCCATGATGAGGTTGAACTGTGGTCCCTGGGGAGTTCATTACAGAGAGAGAGAGAAAGAGAGAGAGAGAGAGAGAGAGAGAGAGGGACGGAGGGTGGGGGAGGACTCGTGGGGGTAGGTCTCGAAGGGCAACGGTAGTAGACACAGAAACATCTCGTTAATAGCCTCATACACGCTAACGATGCTTACAGACAACACCCATCATTTACTCAAAGAATAGCTAGCTGCATTTACAGAAATAGATATGTCTAATGTTAGGTGAACACATTAATATTAATAAGCGACTTACAGTCATGGGCGCATACATTTTTACGTAGGGGTGGTCCCGGGGATCGAACCCACTACCCTGGCATTACAAGCGCCATGCTCTACCAATTGAGCTACAGAGGACCACAATGGTTGAACACACATGGTTGAAGGTACAGTTTAACTGAGGAGCATATAAAGAATGTGAAAGTATTTGATGAGTGATTTGTACAGTCACAGACATGCACTGAAAGAATGATGTCTGAACAATGTGTGAGATTCTCTGAAGTCAGGTTAGCCTCAGACAATAACCTGTTCAAACAACAACATCCAGGTGGCAGTGTGCACACTTTCAGTTTGTTTACCAACTCATAGAAGTAGTAGAAGAAAATGGAGATGGCCTCAATGGTGCTACCCGTGCTCTCACAGACGCCTTAATGGGACAGACACACAGAAGAGTCCTCTATCATTCTCTATGGTTCAACTAAACACTCCCAATGAACTGTGGGGTATACAATAGTCAACATCTACACAATCTATTCAATATGTCATATGGTGTAACAAAATCTACAATAATAATATTTAGCAGACACTTTATCCAAAGCGACTTAGTCATGTGTGCATAAATGTTTTACGTATGGGTGGTCACAGGAATCATACCCACTTTCCTGGCATTGCAAGTGCAATGCTCTACCAACTGAGCTACAGAGGACAAAAAAAAACGGTTTGTTTTTATGGTGAATGCCCAATTTCCCCATATTTCTATGGCTCTGATTAGAGCTGTGAAACACAGAAACAACCCCAGTATCAATTCCACCTTTTTACACATGTTTGTTTTGACTGTGTTAGTTAGTGGTTCCCTGGGAGCCATTTTGCCATAATGAGGTTGAACTGTGGTCCTGGGGAGTTGATTACAGAGAGAGTGAGAGCCAGTGAGAGCGAGAGGGGGGTGCCTCCTGCTGCTGCTGTCTGGCCACAAGGGAGAGACATGACACAGGGGAGGATAGGGGAAGTGGGGAGAGAAGGAGCAGGGGAGGTGGGGGGAGGAGGAGGACAGGGGAGGTGGGGGAGGCAGAGGACAGGGGAGGAGGAGGACAGGGAGGTGGGGGAGGGAGGAGGACAGGGCAGGAGGAGGACAGGGCAGGAGGAGGACAAGGGAGGTGGGGGGAGGAGGATAAACAAGGGAGGTGGGGGGAGAAGGAGCAGGGGATGGGGGGAGGAGGAGGACAGGGGAGGAGGAGGACAGGGAAGGAGGAGGACAAGGGAGGTGGGGGGAGGAGGAGCAGGGGAGGTGGGGGGGAGGAGGAGGACAGGGAGGTGGGGGAGGCAGAGGACAGGGGAGGAGGAGGACAGAGGTGGGGGAGGAGGAGGACAGGGAGGAGGAGGACAGGGAAGGAGGAGGACAAGGGAGGTGGGGGGAGGAGGAGAACAAGGGAGGTGGGGGGAGAAGGAGCAGGGGAGGAGGAGGAGGACAGGGGAGGTGCAGAGGAGGACAGGGGAGGACTCAGTGGGTAAGATAGAGATCTTGAGGGGGGTGGGGAGGACAGGGATGGATGCAGGAGAGATGGAGATCTCAATAGGGGAGGTGGGGGAGGACTTGAGGGAGGAAGGGAGGGAGGGAGGGAGGGGGAGGTCTCGAAGGCCAACGGTAGTAGACACAGAAACATCTCGTTAATAGCCTCATACACTATATATACAAATGTATATGGACACCCCTTCAAATGAGTGGATTTGGATATTTCAGCCACACCAGTTGCAGACAGGTGTATAAAATCGAGCCCACACCCATGCAATCTCCATAGACAAACATTGGCAGTAGAATGGCCTTAATGAAGAGCTCAGTGACTTTCAACGCGTCACCGTCATAGGATGCCACCTTTACAACAAGTCAGTTTGTCAAATTTCTGCCCTGTTAGAGCTGCCACGGTCAACTGTAAGTGCTGTTATTATTGAAGTGGAAACTAAACATCTAGGAGCAACAACGGCTCAGCTGCGAAGTGGTAGACCACACAATCTCACAGAACAGGACCACCGAGTGCTGAAGCGCGTAACAATCATCTCTCCTCAGTTGCAACACTCACAACTGAGTTCCAAACTGCCTCTGGAATCAACGTCAGCACAAGAACTGTTAGTCGGGAGCATCATGAAATGGGTTTCCATGGCCGAGCAGCCGCACACAAGCCTAAGATCACCATGCGCAATGCCAAGCGTCGGCTGGAGTGGTGTAAAGCTTGCCGCCATTGGAGCAGTGGAAAAGCATTCTCTGGAGTGATTAATCATGCTTCACCATCTGGCAGTCCGAGCGACGAATCTCGGTTTGGCGGATGCCAGGAGAACGCTACCTGCCCCAATGCATAGTGCCATTGGTGGAGGAGAAATAATGGTTCAGGCTAGGTCCCTTAGTTCCAGTGAAGGGAAATCTTAACGCTGCAGCATGCAATTACATTCTAGACGATTCTGTTTGGGGAAGGACCGTTCCTGTTTCAGCATGACAATGCCCCCATGCACAATGCGAGTTCCATACAGAAAAGGTTTGTCAAGATCGGTGTGGAAGAACTTGACTGGCCTAAACCCCATCGAACACCTTTGGGATTAATTGTAACGCGGACTGCGAGCCAGGCCTAGTCGCCCAACATCAGTGCCCGACCTCACTAATGCTCTTGTGGCTGAATGGAAGCAAGTCCCCGCAGCAACGTTCCAACATCTAGTGGAAAGCCTTCCCAGAAGAGTGGAGGCTGTTATAGCAGCAAAGGGTGGACCAACTCCATATTAATGC
Organism: Coregonus clupeaformis; assembly: GCF_020615455.1. NCBI lineage: Eukaryota > Metazoa > Chordata > Actinopteri > Salmoniformes > Salmonidae > Coregonus > Coregonus clupeaformis. The sequence goes on from NW_025534656.1 coordinate 148,621, forward strand.
CCATGATTTTGGAATGAGATGTTCGACGAGCAGGTGTCCACATACTTTTGTTCATGTAGTGTACACGCTAACGATGCTTACAGACAACACTCATCATTTACTCAAAGAACACAGAGAATAGCTAGCTGCCTTGTACAGAAAGAAATCTGTCTGTTAGGTGAACCAATGGGTTGAAGTGACTGACGAGCATATAAAGAACGTGATGGGATTTGATGAGTGATTGGTAGTCACAGGCATACACTGAAAGAAAGTCTGAACACGGTGTGAGATTCTCTGAGATCTATCCTCTTTCTAAAGGAAGTGTGGAGAGACACATCAGGTTATTATCCAGACAATGTTCCAAAAGAAATTCAAAAACACTTTATTGCATTCAGTTAGCAGACAAAGCACCGACGATGCGCATCTTGAAAGTCAGCCATGAAATGTTCAAAAACAAACAAAATAATAAATTCCAGTTTCCTTTTCTCCCCACGCTTCAATAAGAACTTCAGAGGGTAACGGGGCATCATATTGAGCACGGTTACATGCACACAATAATGTGATTATTGTGGATAGTCAGGTCAATATAATTATTTGTTTAAAACGTTTAAATGCTGATACAGTGGGGGGGGAAAAAAAGTATTTAGTCAGTCACCAATTGTGCAAGTTCTCCCACTTAAAAAGATGAGAGAGGCCTGTACTTTTCATCATAGGTACACGTCAACTATGACAGACAAATTGAGAGAAAAAAAATCCAGAAAATCACATTGTAGGATTTTTTATGAAATTATTTGCAAATTATGGTGGAAAATAAGTATTTGGTCACCTACAAACAAGCAAGATTTCTGGCTCTCACAGACCTGTAACTTTTCTTTAAGAGGCTCCTCTGTCCTCCACTGCTACCTGTATTAATGGGACCTGTTTGAACTTGTTATCAGTATAAAAGACACCTGTCCACAACCTCAAACAGTCACACTCCAAACTCCACTATGGCCAAGACCAAAGAGCTGTCAAAGGACACAGAAACAAAATTGTAGACCTGCACCAGGCTGGGAAGACTGAATCTGCAATAGGTAAGCAGCTTGGTTTGAAGAAATCAACTGTGGGAGCAATTATTAGAAATGGAAGACATACAAGACCACTGATAATCTCTCCCTCGATCTGGGGGCTCCACGCAAGATCTCACCCTGTGGGGGTCAAAATGATCACAAGAACGGTGAGCAAAAATCCCAGAACCACACGGGGGACCTAGTGAATGACCTGCAGAGAGCTGAGTTGCATCCAAAGAACACCATACCTACTGTGAAGCATGGGGGTGGAAACATCATGCTTTGGGGCTGTTTTTTCTGCAAAGGGACCAGGACGACTGATCCTGTAAAGGAAAGAATGAATGGGGCCATGTATCGTGAGATTTTGAGTGAAAAACCTCCTTCCATCAGCAAGGGCATTGAAGATGAAACGTGGCTGGGTCTTTCAGCATGACAATGATCCCAAACACACCGCCCGGGCAAGGAAGGAGGGGCTTCGTAAGAAGCATTTCAAGGTCCTGGAGTGGCCTAGCCAGTCTCCAGATCTCAACCCCATAGAAAATCTTTGGAGGGAGTTGAAAGTCCGTGTTGCCCAGCGACAGCCCCAAAACATCACTGCTCTAGAGGAGATCTGCATGGAGGAATGGGCCAAAATACCAGCAACAGTATGTGAAAACCTTGTGAAGACTTACAGAAAACGTTTGACCTGTGTCATTGCCAACAAAGGGTATATAACAAAGTATTGAGAAACTTTTGTTATTGACCAAATACTTATTTTCCACCATAATTAGCAAATAAATTCATAAAAAATCCTACAATGTGATTTTCTGGATTTTTTTTCCTCATTTTGTCTGTCATAGTTGACGTGTACCTATGATGAAAATTACAGGCCTCTCTCATCTTTTTAAGTGGGAGAACTTGCACAATTGGTGGCTGACTAAATACTTTTTTTCCCCACTGTAGATAGTTGATGGGATCCTTCTCTTTTTAATTGAGACCATCAAAACTCTGTTTTCTCCCCCCTCTTCTCCAAGCAGAGCAGGCAGGCCCGTTGCCCTAGCAACTCCAGACACCACACAGACACAGGGTGTATACAGTCGTGGTCAAAAGTTTTGAGAATGACACAAATATTAATTTTCACAAAGTCTGCTGCCTCAGTTTTTATGATGGCAATTTGCATATACTCCAGAATGTTATGAAGAGTGATCAGATGAATTGCAATTAATTGCAAAGTCCCTCTTTGCCATGAAAATGAACTTAATCCCCAAAAAACATTTCCACTGCATTTCAGACCTGCCACAAAGGATCAGCTGACATCATGTCAGTGATTTCTCGTAACACAGGTGAGCGTGTTGATGAGGACAAGGCTGGAGATCACTCTGTCATTCTGATTGGAGTTAGAATAACAGACTGGAAGCTTTAAAAGGAGGGTGGTGCTGAAATCATTTTTCATCCTCTGTTAACCATGGTTACCTGCAAGGAAACACGTGCCGTCATCATTGCTTTGCACAAAAAGGGCTTCACAGGCAAGGATATTGCTGCTAGTAAGATTGCACCTAAATCAACCATTGATCGGATCATCAAGAACTTCAAGGAGAGAGGTTCAATTGTTGTGAAGAAGGCTTAGGGCGCCCAAGAAAGTCCAGCAAGCGCCAGGACAAAGTTGATTCAGCTGTGGGATCGGGGCACCACCAGTGCAGAGCTTGCTCAGGAATGGCAGCAGGCAGGTGTGAGTGCATCTGCACGCACAGTGAGGCAAAGACTTTTGGAGGATGGCCTGGTGTCAAGAAGGGCAGCGAGAAGCCACTTCTCTCAGGAAAAACATCAGGGACAGACTGATATTCTGCAAAAGGTACAGGGATTGGACTGCTGAGGACTGGGGTAAAGTCATTTTCTCTGATGAATCCCCTTTCCGATTGTTTGGGCCATCCGGAAAAAAGCTTGTCCGGAGAAGACAAGGTGAACGCTACCATCAGTCCTGTGTCATGCCAACAGTAAAGCATCCTGAGACCATTCATGTGTGGGGTTGCTTCTCAGCCAAGGGAGTGGGCTCACTCACAATTTTGCCGAAGAACACAGCCATGAATAAAGAATGGTACCAACACATCCTCCGAGAGCAACTTCTCCCAACCATCCAAGAACAGTTTGGTGACAAACAATGCCTTTTCCAGCATGACGGAGCGCCTTGCCATAAGGCAAAAGTGATAACTAAGTGGCTCGGGGTCAAAACATCGACATTTTGGGTCCATGGCCAGGAAACTCCCCAGACCTTAATCGCATTGATTATGCAAGAATGGGTTGCCATCAGTCAGGATGTGGCCCAGAAGTTAATTGACAGCATGCCAGGGCGGATTGCAGAGGTCTTGAAAAAGAAGGGTCACCACTGCAAACATTGACTCTTTGCATAAACTCACCAAAAATGACATTCGGTAGCTCCTATATATGTATAACTTTATGAGCCGGATTGCCTGTCTTTGCGCTCATTAGCATATTTAGCTAGCAGCCTCCATGGAAATGTGCTATTACTTGCGCTAATTTTGTAAGCATTCTGTTAACAGATACCAAATGGTATTTTTTGCTGGGTTTTTTGCCGCCCCCTTGTGTACTAAGCCAGTAATACTGTAAATCCCGGGATGAGAGAAGGACGGTATGACGATATGAAAATCTGGAAACAGCCCAACCCTAGTTATCGCCCCTGGGAGCCATCTAACACTGTGTGTGTGTGTGTGTGTGTGTGTGTGTGTGTGTGTGTGCCCTTAACAAGCACTAAAAAAGAGCTTTGGTGCTTTTCTTCCATACGACAATATATATTATCTTCTTTAAGGCAAATACATTATTGCATCTTCTTCAATATGAATCAATTCTGTCCTGCTTTACCAAAATAATAGCAGAAAGAAGTGATAGAAATTATGCTTTATAACATACAGTGAGGGGAAAAAGTATTTGATCCCCTGCTGATTTTGTACGCTTGCCCACTGACAAAGACATGATCAGTCTATAATTTTAATGGTACGTTATTTGAACAGTGAGAGCCAGAATAACAACAAAAATCCAGAAAAACGATGTCAAAAATGGTATAAATTGATTTGCATTTTAATGAGGGAAATAAGTATTTGACCCCTCTGCAAAACATGACTTAGTACTTGGTGGCAAAAACCCTTGTTGGCAATCACAGAGGTCAGACGTTTCTTGTAGTTGGCCACCAGGTTTGCACACATCTCAGGAGGGATTTTGTTTCACTCCTCTTTGCAGATCTTCTCCAAGTCGTTAAGGTTTCGAGGCTGACGCTTGGCAACCCTCGAACGTTCAGCTCCCTCCACAGATTTTCTATGGGATTAAGGTCTGGAGACTGGCTAGGCCACTCCAGGACCTTAATGTGCTTCTTCTTGAGCTACTCCCTTTGTTGCCTTGGCCGTGCATTTTGGGTCATTGTCATGCTGGAATACCCACCCACGACCCATTTTCAATGTCCTGGTTGAGGGAAGGAGGTTCTCACCCAAGATTTTCGTCGGTACATGGCCCCATCCATCGTCCCTTTGATGCGGTGAAGTTGTACTGTCCCTTAGCAGAAAAACACCCCCAAAGCAAATGTTTCCACCTCCATGTTTGACGGTGGGGATGGTGTTCTTGGGGTCATAGGCAGCGCTCCTCCTCCTCCAAACACGAGCGAGTTGAGTTGATGCCAAAGAGCTCGATTTTGGTCTCATCTGACCACAACACTTTCACCCAGTTCTCCTCTGAATCATTCAGATGTTCATTGGCAAACTTCAGACAGCCCTGTACATGTGTTTCTTCCATTTGCGAATAATCGCACCAACTGTTGTCACCTTCTCACCAAGCTGCTTGGCGATGGTCTTGTAGCCCATTCCAGCCTTGTGTAGGTCTACAATCTTGTCCCTGACATCGGAGAGCTCTTTGTTCTTGGCCATGGTGGAGAGTTTGGAATCTGATTGATTGATTGCTGTCTGGGGACAGGTGTCTTTTATACAGGTAACAAACTGAGATTAGGAGCACTCCCTTTTAAGAGTGTGCTCCTAATCTCAGCATACCGTACAAAAGACACCTGGGAGCCAGAAATCTTTCTGATTGAGAGGGGGTCAAATACTTATTTCCCTCATTAAAATGCAAATCAATTTATAACATTTTTGACATGTGTTTTTCTGGATTTTTTTGTTGTTATTCTGTCTCTCATTGTTCAAATGAACCTACCATTAAAATTATAGACTGATAATTTCTTTGTCAGTGGGCAAACGTACAAAATCAGCAGGGGATCAAATACTTTTTTCCCTCACTGTAAAACATTCAAAAATAAATATTAAACAATACTTGAATACAGTGACAATCCTCTTAACCATTATCTGATCAAATAAATAACATTTTATCTGGTATCATCTTAGCAACGTTTACCATAAGCAGGGTTGGGGAGTGATGGATTACATTTAGAAATTAACCTACCCAACCCTGACCATAAGATGATGACGGGAGTAAAAGCCATTTTGATAGCAGGTCATTATTAATAAGGCAATTGTTGTTCTGATAGAAGGTCATTATTGATTACTGGAATATACCAGCCAATCAGTGGTGGGACATAGAACTGGAATATACCAGCCAATCAGTGGGTGGGACATAGAACTGGAAAACCAGCCAATCAGTGGGTGGGACATAGAACTGGAATATACCAGCCAATTAGTGGGTGGGACATAGAACTGGAATCTACCAGCCAATCAGTGGGTGGGACATAGAACCTGGAATATACCAGCCAATCAGTGGGTGGGACATAGAACTGGAACATACCAGCCAATTAGTGGGTGGGACATAGAACTGGAATCTACCAGCCAATCAGTTGGTGGGACATAGTGAGTTAAACAAATGAGATGATCAGCAAGTTGTGTAATATCCTGTACCTCCTGCATTCTATCACTGTTGTTCATTTCCCCAATCACAACAACAACACATCCACACTAAGGTGATTTGATGTGTAAACATAATCACTCCCCACCCCCTACCACCCAAAAACCCCAAAACACACACAAAAAACTAAACTAAACCAAAAAGGTGACTGCTAGCTATCCCATTTGAAATCGGTGGTAAGCCTACTCCTAAGTCTAAGAGTTTTTACAAGTATAAAATAGAGGACTGGTCTTTGGTTTGGTTGGTTGTTCAGACAGTTAGTTAGAACTAATAACTATCACTAGGCACTTCACTTTGCATTTTGTTTCTGTCATGGACCACCCAGAAAAAATGGGGACAGGTAGTAGCAGGTTAAGAGCGTTGGGCCAGTGACCGAAAGGTCGCTGGTTCGAATCCCAGAGCCGACTACGTGAAAATCTTTATTGTGCCCTTGAACAAGGCACTAACCCCTAACTGCTCTGGATAAGAGCCGGCTAAATGAACAAAATGTTTAAAAAAGTATTATAATAATTAAAGCTTTTATATTTGTAATTGTAACATTATTATTACATTCAACCAAGTTCATACATGTATAACCTCACTGTTAACTTGCAACATCTCTCCCACTCTACCTACCTCTTTCCCTAGTTCTCTCTCTCCACACTACGCCTTTGGGATAAAAGACATAACCCTCCTAGATACATTCACCACACCACCCTGTCAGTACCGGCAAAAAGTGCAACACGGCAACATTTAACTATATTTCTAAACACTTGATATCTCTTCTTAACGTCTGGATTTTGTCGATCTAGATATTTCAGATCTACAGATAATCTACATCTAACAGTATATTCTGTTATTAAAAACGAACAATACAACACTCAACATTCATATTGCAGATTCCTCTGGGACACAGGCGTGTCCGTATGCAGACAGTACATATGCTGCTATTTCTACTTAATGACATCAGGAACACAGGAATCAGCAGACTAGACTACTAAGGAGTTCAATTCTAACTTGAGATCCTAATCATCTGAAAGTCCTCCTCCATCACCCCAGGGCCAGGCAGGGCAGGGCAGGGCAAGGCAGGGCAGGGCAGGGCCGGGGCAGGGCAGGGCAGGGCCCAACAGAACATCTTTAACAATCTTTAAGCTGAATGGGAATAGAGAGAGAGACATATCTGGCACATACAGACAGCACTCCATTCTCCCAAACAAAACCACCTTAAAAATTACAGAGACCTCTGAACAACTGAACTTCTGAATACATGATTGTGTGAAAGACAAGATCGATGTCTGCCTGTCCTTCTGTGGAGGTGAGGGAAGAGAGGGAGGAGAGGAGAGGAGTGCAGGTCGTAGTGTGTCTTCGGGGAAGACTTAGCTGCCCAGCTGCGCCTGGCCATGCATGTGTTTGGCGATATCATACACATTCATGATGTCAGCCCTCTTCTCTGGGTCGGGGGTTAACACACATATCTACCACCTTCAGCTGGATGGAGAGAGAGAGATAAAGAGAGAGAGATAAAGAGAGAGAGAGAGAGAGAGAGAGAGAGAGAGAGAGGGGGAGAGGGATGGAGAGAGAGAGAGAGAGAGAGAGAGAGAGGGGGAGAGGGATGGAGAGAGAGAGAGAGAGAGAGAGAGAGAGAGAGAGAGAGAGATATCAGCTATTAGACAGTATCCTGAGACAAAGCACAAAGAGAGCCGTCTGTCTGTTGTGTTAAAAGAACATTCCAGACAAATGAACAAATCTAATGACAGAAACACGTTCTTAAGTCTCTCATTGTCACCCTCCTCCCTTTCCGATAGCAGAAGCAACTACAGGTGCTGTAACTAAATACAGCAGGGGTGATAGTGTGTTAATTGCCCCAGGGCTTGTGAATCTACTCAGTCAACCTGAGACCACACACACACACACACACACAGACGTTTAATCGCACTAATCAGGCACAGACACATGGACCGCACACACACACACATACACACACACACACACATCATCCGAGTCTTTACACTTGAGGCCAAGCGGAGCGGCTGATTGGAGCGATAGAGCGGCTCGAGGGGAACAGTGATCACCATCATTAAAAGAGGAAAAAAACAAAAGAAAGAAAGAAGAGAAAGCGCCAGTGCCAGGTCGCTATGGTAACCGCCTGCCGACTTCCTGGCCGCTGTTACGTGGCGCTGGGCTCGGCGAGTCCTCATCACGCAGCGGAGTGTGGGTAGGTGTGTGTGTGTGTTGTAGGGTGTGTGTGGTGTGGTAGGGGTGTGTGGTAGGGGTGTGTGTAGGGGGTGTGTGTAGGGTGTGTGAGGTGTTGTGTGGGGTGAGTGGTGTGTCAGGGTGTGTTGGGTCAGGGTGTAAGGTGTAAGGAGTGTGTAGGTCAGGGGGTGTGTGTTTGTGTGTCAGGGTGGTGTGTAGGGTGTGTGTGTGTGTGATACAAATGCAGAATTAGTCTATAGAATGGAGAGAGGAGGATGAGTGATGAAGAGATATGTAAAATATGTAAAATATTCCTGTGCCTCTTCGAGCAGAGAGATGGGGGGAGATAGAGGAATGGGTCAGGTGGAGGGGGAGAAAGGAGGGAGGAAGGAGGAGACAGTAAAGACAGAACAAAGATGAGCAGGAATTCCCGATGTCTGGAGCGGGAATCAGACAGCGCCAGGACCCACCACCCCCTTCACCCCTCCCAGATGGGGTGATAGAGGGTGATATGGGGGCTGGGTGGGGGGAATCATGGGTAGCACACACACAGTCAGAGAGTCTGTAGGTACATCTATAACCACAGATTGTAAGTTCTAATTACATTTCAATGCCTGAGCACAGCCCAAAAACGCATGCACAACTCCTCAACTATTACTGAAGGAAATATGACACTAAATACGAATATTAGCCCCAATGTAGTTTGGCACAGATGTTTTAATAGAATATGATCACTTTCTAGTTGAAAACTGTTCCCGCTTTGGGTGTCCATAATAATGTTCCATACTTTCCCATTGGTTTGGGAATGAGGCCTGCAGCTTTTCTAATGTATAGAGTTGGATCTATAATACTAATTCCAGGGTAACGAGAGAGGAGGGGATTTGAAGTGAGAGTGAGATCATTTTTTGGGGTGAGAGAGGGTGAGGAGATGATTTTTGGGGTGAGATCGATGGAGAGAAGGTGAAAGAGGGAAAGTGAGTGTTGGAGAAGACCTCTTAGAGTAGTGGTGGATGGAAGTGGAGAGTCACACTGCTCAATTCTTACACAGAGAGTACAGGTTATTTATCACATAGAATGGGCTCTGGAGAGCTGCCATCTGAGGGAGGGAGGGAGGGAGGGAGGGAGGGAGGGAGGGAGGGAGAGAGAGAGAGAAAGAGAGAGAGAGAGACATTTAGTTACACACAATGATGTACCAATATATGATATACAATTCTCGCTTATTGGAAGACAAAGAAAAACACTAATCTGAATTTGGTTCTCGATGTACACTGAGTGTACAAAACATTAGGTATGACATACTGACCAGGTGAATCCAGGTGAAATGTATGATCCCTTATTGATGTCACTTGTTAAATCCACTTCAAATCAGTGTAGATGAAGGGGAGGAAACAGGTTAAAGAAGGATTTTTACGCTTGAGACAATTGAGACATGGATTGGGTATGTGTGCCATTCAGAGGGTGAATGGGCAAGACAAAAGATTTAAGGCTTTTGAACAGATATGGTAGTAGATGACAGGCGAACCGGTTTGAGTGTGCCAAGAACTGAAAAGCGTGGGTTTTTAGCCAAAGATCAAGAATGGTCACCAGCCAAAGGACATCCAGCCAACTTGACACAACTGTGGGAAGCATTGGCGTCAACACGGGCCAGCATCCCTGTGGAATGCTTTCAACACCGTAGAGTCATGCCCGACGAATTGAGGCTGTTCTGAGGGCAACTCAATATTAGGAAGGTGTCCTAATTTTTTGAACCGGTGTATGGGCGACCACTGGACTGGAAGTCTGTGTATGAATGAGATAGAGAATGGTTGGATTTAAATCCACTGAACCAAAAAAATAAAATCCCAGAAAGTTTATTTTTGCTGTTTGGTTCCTCCAGTTGACTGGTTTTCTCCTGCTCTGACGCTCATTAAAATAAGAGGAGAAAGGAGGGGGAGGGAGAGAGAGAGAGAGAGAGAGAGAGAGAAGGGGGATATTAGTTAGGTGGAACAGAGAGGCCCTTCTCTGGAAAAAGGAAGGAGGGAGCATAGCCACAGAGAAGAGGAATTGGAGGAGAGGGGAAGGAGGGGGAGAGGGTACAGGAGGATATAGGGAGAGTGGAGAACGGCAGGAGGAAGGGGAGAGGAGAGAGAGAAGGAGAAGAGGAGAGGAGGAGATGAGTGAGAGGAGGAGAGGAGGAAGAGGAGTGAGAGGAGGAGGAGTGAGAAGAGGAGAGGAGTGAGAGTAGGAGAGGAGTGAGAGGAGGCGGGGGGGAGAGGGAGGAGAGGAGTGAGGAGGAGTGAGAGGAGGAGAGGAGTGAGAGGAGGAGAGGAGTGAGAGGAGGAGAGGAGGGACAGGAGGAGAGGAGGAGAGGAGTGAGAGGAAGAGAGGAGTGAGAGGAGTGAGAGAAGGAGAGGAGGAGAGGAGGGGGAGGAGGAGAGGAGTGAGAGGAGAGGAGTGAGAGGAGGGAAGGAGGGAGAGGGAGTGAGGAGAGGGAGGAGTGAGAGAGGAGGAGAGGAGAGAGAGGAGTGAGAGGAGGAGAGTTGTGAGAGGAGGGAGAGGAGGAGAGGAGTGAGAGGAGTGAGAGGAGGAGAGAGGAGAGGAGGAGAGGAGTGAGAAGGAGAGGAGTAGAGGAGGGAGAGGAGGAAGAGGAGTGAGAGGAGTGAGAGGAGGAAAGGAGGAGAGGAGTGAGAGGAGAGAGGGGAGGAGGGAGGAGAGGAGAGAGAGGAGAGGAGGGAGAGGAAGAGAGGAGGAGAGGAGGGAGAGGAGGGGAGGAAGGAGAGGAGGAGAGGAGTGAGAGGAGTGGATGAGGGAGAGGAGTGAGAGGAGGAGAGGAGTGAGAGGAGGAGAGGAGGAGAGGAGAGAGGAGGGAGAGGAGGGAGAGGAGGGAGGAGGGAGAGGAGTGAGAGGGGGACAGGAGGGGAGGAGAGGAGGGAGGAGGAGAGGGAGGGAGGAGGGAGAGGAGTGAGAGGAGGAGAGAGGAGAGGAGGAGAGGAGGGGAGGAGGAGGAGAGGAGGAGGGAGGAGGAGGAGGGGAGGAAGGAGGGAGGGGGGGAGGAGAGGAGGGAGAGGAGGAGAGGAGGGAGAGGAGTGAGAGGAGGAGAGAATGGAGAGGAGGAGAGGAGTTAGAGGAGGGAGAGGAGGCAAGGAGTGAGAGGAAGAGAGAAGGTGAGGAGTAGAGGAGGGAGGGGAGTGAGAGGAGGAGAGGAGGGAGAGAAGAGGAGTGAGAGGAGGGAGAGAAGAGGAGGAAGGAGGGAGAGGAGGAGAGGAGGGGGGAGGAGTGAGAGGAGGGAGATGAGGGAGAGGAGGAGAGGAGTGAGAGGAGGAGGAGTGAGAAGAGGGGAGGAGTGAGAGGAGGAGAGGAGTGAGAGGAGGAGGGGAGGAGGAGAGGAGTGAGAGGAGTGAGAGGAGTGAGAGGAGGGAGAGGAGGAGAGGAGAAGAGGAGGGACAGGAGGAGAGGAGGAGAGGAGGAGAGGAAGAGAGGAGGAGGGAGGAAAAGGAGGAAGGTGTGAGTGAGGAGAGAAGGGAGAGGAGGAGAGGAGGAGAGGAGGAAAGGAGGAGAGGAGTGAGAGGAGAGAGGGGAGTGAGAGGAGGAGAGGAGGGAGAGAATAGGAGTGACAGGAGGGAGAGGAAGAGAGGAGGAGAGGAGGGAGAGGAGGGGAGGAGGGAGAGAAGAGGAGTGACAGGAGGGAGAGGAGGGAGAGTAGGAGAGGAGGGGAGGAGGAGAGGAGGGAGATGAGGGAGAGGAGGAGAGGAGTGAGAGGAGGAGAGGAGGAGAGGAGTGAGAGGAGGAGAGTTGGGTGAGAGGAGGGAGCGGAGGAGAGGAGTGAGAGGAGTGAGAGGAGGAGAGGAGTGAGAAGGAGTGAGAGGAGGAGAGGAGTAGAGGAGGGAGAGGAGGAAGAGGAGGAGATGAGGGAGAGGAGAGAGAGGAGGGACAGGAGGAGAGGAGTGAGAGGGGGAGAGGAGGAAAGGAGGAGAGGAGTGAGAGGAGGGAGGGGAGGAGAGGAGGAGAGGGAGGAGAGAAGAGGAGTGACAGGAGGGAGAGGAGGAGAGGAGGGAGAGGGAGGAGGAAGGAGAGGAGGAGAGGGGGAGGAGGAGAGGAGGGATGAGGGAGAGGAGTGAGAGGAGGAGAGGAGTGAGAGGAGGAGAGGAGGAGAGGAGTAGAGGAGTGAGAGGAGGGAGAGGAGGGAGGAGGGAGAGGAGTGAGAGAGTGGGAGAGGAGGGAGGAGAGGAGGGAGGAGTGAGAGGAGGGAGGAGGAGAGGAGGAGAGGAGAGAGGAGGAGAGGAGGAGAGGAGGGAGGAGGAGAGGGGAGGAGGGGAGGAGTGAGAGGGAGTGGAGGAGGGAGAGGAGGAGAGGAGAGAGGAGTGAGAGGAGGAGAGGAGGAGAGGAGGGAGAGGAGGAGAGGAGGGAGAGGAGTGAGAGGAGGAGAGAATGGAGAGGAGAGAGAGGAGTTAGAGGAGGGAGAGGAGGAAGGAGGAGGGAGTGAGAAAGAGAGAAGGGAGGAGAGAGGAGGGAGGGAGTGAGAGGAGGAGAGGAGGGAGAGAAGAGGAGTGAGAGGAGGGAGAGAAGAGGAGGAGCAGGGGGAGAGGAGGAGGGAGGGGAGGAGTGAGAGGAGGGAGATGAGGGAGAGGAGGAGAGAGGAGTGAGAGGAGGAGGAGGAGAAGAGGGGAGGAGGGAGAGGAGGAGAGGAGTGAGAGAGGAGGGAGGGAGGAGGAGAGGAGGAGAGGAGTGAGAGGAGGAGAGGAGTGAGAGGAGGAGAGGAGTGGAGAGGAGAAGAGGAGGGACAGGAGGAGAGGAGGAGAGGAGGAGAGGAAGAGAGGAGTGAGAGGGAGGAAAGGAGGACAGGTGTGAGGGAGGAGAGAAGGGAGAGGAGGAGAGGAGGGGGAGGAGGAGAGGAGTGAGGAGGAGAGGAGTGAGAGGAGGAGAGGAGGAAAGGAGGGAGGAGGGAGAGGAGGGAGGAGGAGAGAGGAGAGAGGAGGAGAGGAGGAGAGGAGGAGAGTAGGGAGGAGGAGAGGAGGAGAGGAGGAGAGGAGTGAGAGGAGGAGAGTTGTAGAGAGGAGGGAGAGGAGGAGAGGAGGAGAGGAGTGAGAGGAGGAGAGGAGTGAGAGGAGGAGAGGAGTGAGAAGGAGGGAGAGGAGTGAGAGGAGAGAGGAGTGGAGAAGGAGTGAGAGGAGGAGATGAGGGAGAGGAGTGAGAGGAGGGACAGGAGGAGAGGAGTGAGAGGAGTGAGAGGAGGAAAGGAGGAGAGGAGGAGAGGAGGGAGAGGAGGAGAGGAGGAGAGGAGGGAGAGGAGGGGAGGAAGGAGAGGAAGAGAGGAGGAGAGGAGGGGAGGAGTGAGAGGAGGGAGAGGAGTGAGAGGAGGAGAGGAGGAGAGGAGGAGAGGAGAGAGGAGGAGAAGAGAGAGGTGAGAGGAGGGAGAGGAGGAGAGGAGTGAAAGGAGGAGAGGAGTAGAGGAGTGAGAGGAGGGAGAGGCGTGAGAGGTGGGACAGGAGGGGAGGAGAGAGGAGGAGGGGAGGAGGGGAGGAGGAGAGGAGTGAGAGGAGGAGATAATGGAGAGGAGGAGAGGAGTGAGAGGAGGAGAGGAGTGAGAGGAGGGAGAGGAGGGAGAGGAGGGAGAGGAGGGAGAGAAGAGAGAAGGTGAGGAGTAGAGGAGTGAGAGGAGTAGAGGAGGGAGAGGAGTGAGATGAGGAGAAATGTGAGAGGAGGGAGAGGAGGAGAGGAGAGGAGGAGAGGAGTGAGAGGAGGGAGAGGAGTGAGAGGAGGAGAGGTGTGAGCGGAGGGAGAGGGAGGAGAGGAGTGAGAGGAGGAGAAATGTGAGAGGAGGGAGAGGAGGAGAGGAGAGGAGGAGAGGAGTGAGAGGAGGGAGAGGAGGAGAGGAGTGAGAGGAGGAGAAATGTGAGAGGAGGGAGAGGAGGAGAGGAGAGGAGGAGGGGGGGGAGGGAGGGGGGGAGGAGGAGGAGAGAGAGGAGAATAGAAGAGCATCAAGACTGGTGTACTTTTCTTTCCAGATGTTATCCTCCCCCTCTCTCGTCCTCACAGCATCTTTATATTTAAGGAATAAGAAAAGGAGGTTGCCTAGAACAGGGAGGATGGGAAACGAGAAAAGTTATTAACTCTCCATCAGCCCCTCTCTCTACCCGCCATCCCTCCACTCTAACAGGGGGGTGAAAAAGTAGAGGCCACTGAGTGTTGGACATGGTTAAGACAGGCTCTGTTACATCAGCCAATAAGAAGTAAGGATGACAGTGGTAGAATATCTCCCTTCGACATCCCCCCCACTGCACCATCACATAACCACACTATTGTAGCACAGTGTGTGTGTGTGTGTGGCAGGGGGAGAGGTAGGGTTCCGGCATGTTCTCCTTAGAGAGAGAGAGAGGGGGAGGGAGGGAGAGAGAGAGAGAGAGATAGAGGGGGAGAGAGAGAGAGAGAGAGAGAGAGAGAGAGAGAGAGAGAGAGAGAGAGAGAGAGAGAGAGAGAGAGAGAGAAGAGAGAGAGAGAGAGAGAGAGAGAGAGAGAGAGAGAGAGAGAGAGAGAGAGAGAGAGAGAGAGAAAGTAAGTGAGAGAGAGAGAGAGAGAGAGAGAGAGAGAGAGAGAGAGAGAGAGAGAGAGAGAGAGAGAGAGAGAGAGAGAGAGAGAGAGAGAGAGAGAGAGAGAGAGACAGAGAGAGAGAGAGAGACAGAGAGAGAGAGAGAGAGAGAGAGACAGACACAGAGAGAGAGAGAGAGAGACAGACACAGAGAGAGAGAGAGAGAGAGAGAGAGAGAGAGAGAGAGAGAGATAAAGAGAGAGAGAGAGAGAGAGAGAGAGAGATAGAAGAGAGAGAGAGAGAGAGAGGTAGGGGAGGGGAGGGAGGGAAGGAGCAGCAGAGCAGTAAAGGGTTAAACAAGGACCATTGTATTTTCATGCATCTTGCTTTTGACAGATGAAAAATGTAAGTGTTTGATTTGGGAGTTTTTGAGTATATGGTTATTAGTGTCTTTATCTGGCCCCTGACAGCTGCGGCCCTGCACACAAACAGGGGCCCCACTCTCCAGACTCATTGCAGGCAGGGATATGGATGGGAGAGATGAGACTAACCAGACTAGGGCGTGTGTGTGTGTGTGTGTGTGTGTGTGTGTGTGTGGGTGTGTGTGTGTGTGTGTGTGTGTGTGTGTGTGTGTGTGTGTGTGTGTGTGTGTGTGTGTGTGTGTGTGGGGGCATTGGTATTCATTTTTTTGGCACGAACGCTGCGTCGTCTGAGTGGGCTGTACAGTGACACACACAACCTCACTTTGTCTCTGCGGTTCTGCCCCCCATCCAGCCCCTAGCTGTGCAGTGTGTGTTCTTCTGCCTCCTCTCTCCCATCCAGCCCCCTAGCTGTGCAGTGTGTGTTTTCTGCCTCCCCCCCCCCCCATCCAGCCCCCTAGCTGTGCAGTGTGTGTTCTTCTGCCCCCCCCCCTCCCATCCAGCCCCTAGCTGTGCAGTGTGTGGTTTCTGCCCCCCTCGCCCATCCAGCCCCCAGTGTGCAGTGTGTGTTTTTGCCTCCTCTCTCCCATCCAGCCCTAGCTGTAGCAGTGTGTGTTCTGTCTGCCTCCTCTCCCATCCAGCCCCCTAGCTGTGCAGTGTGTGCCCTCTTCTGCCTCCTTCCATCACCCTCTAGTCTGCCTCCTCCTCTCCCATCCAGCCCTACTGTGCAGTGTGTGTTCTTCTGCCTCCTCCCTCCCATCAGCCCCATTTCTGCCTCCTCCCCCCATCCAGCCCCCAGTCTTCTGCCTCCCCCCCCCCCATCCAGCCCCGAGCTGTGCAGTGTGTGGTTTCTGCCTCCCCCTCTCCCATCCAGCCCCCTTGGAGGTGTGTCTTCTGCCTCCTCCCTCCCATCAGCCCCCAAGTTTTGCCTCCCCCCTCCCATCCAGCCCCAGTCTCTGCCTCCTCCCTCCCATCAGCCCCCAGCTGTGCAGTGTGTGTCTTCTGCCTCCTCCTCTCCCATCAGCCCCCATTTGTCCTCCTCCATCCAGCCCCAGTCTCGCCCCTCCCATCCAGCCATTGCCTCCTCCCTCCCATCCAGCCCCTAGTCCTCCGCCTCCTCCCCCATCCAGCCCCAGTCTCTGCCTCCTCTCCCATCCAGCCCCTAGCGTGAGTGTGTGTTCTTACAGTTAGTCTGTGTGGCGATGAGGTGGCATGTAAGGAGGATGGATGTAGAGGTTTCTCACTAATGAATATGATCTCTGTGCAGAGATCTCTATCTCCCCCCCCCCCCCCCCCCCCAAACATAGGGATAAAGAAAGGATTAAGCAATAGGGCATAAAGCCACACTGGGGGTATAAAGCACACTCGGGATAAAGCCACATAGCAAAGCATATAGGATAAAGCACATAGGAAAAGATATAGGGATGCACATAGGGCATAAAGCACATGGGATAAAGAATAGGGGATATAAAGCAAAGGGCATAAAGCCACATAGGGCATAAAGCTACATAGTGGATAAAGCTAAAGGATATAAAGCACAAAAAGCACATAGGGTATAAAGAAGTGCATTAGAAAGATTAGACCCCCCTGACTTTTTCCACATTTTGTTACATTACAGCCCTCATCCCTAAAATGGATTTAAAACAAATCCTCATCAATCTCACACACAATACACCTCAAAATGACAAAAGCCAAAACAGGATTTTAGAAATAAAAACAGAAATATTAATTTAATAAGATTGACCTTTCTATGAGACTCAAAATTGAGCTCAGGTGATCCTGTTTCATTGATCATCCCTTCAGATGTTTCTACAACTTGATTGGAGTCATCCTGTGGTAAATTAATTGATTGACATGATTTGGAAAGGCACACACCAGTCTATATAAAGGTCCACAGTTGACAGGTGCATTTCAGAGCAAACAACCAAGCCAGGAGGTAAGGAATTGTGAGTGCTCTGAGAGACAGGATGTGTTGAGGACAGATCTGGGGAAGGGTAAAACAAATTTCTGCAGCATTGAAGGTCCCCAAAGAACAAGTGGCTAATATTCTAAATGGAAGAAGCTTGGAACCACCGAAGACTTTCAGAGGCTGGCCGGTCCGGCCAAATTGAGCAATCGGGGAAGAAGATTGGTCAGAGGTGACCAAGAACCTGATGGTACTCTGACAGAGAGAGTCCTTGTGGAGATGGGAGAACCTCAGGAAGAAACGATCTCTCAGCACCCTACAAAGTGGCCTTTTATGGTTGAATGGAAGATGGAAGGCACTCCCTCAGCAAAAGGCACATGACAGCGCTATGCCTAAGATAAAGACTCTAGAAAGAGAAACAAGATATTGGTTGATGAAACCAAGATTGAACTTTGGCCTGAATGCCAAGTGTCAGCCTGAGGAAAGCTGGCACCACCTCCTACGGTGAAGCACGGGTGGCAGCACTCAGCTGTGGGGATGTTTTTAGCGGCAGGGGATGGGAGAATAGTCAGATGAGAGGAAAGATGAATGAGAAAGACAGAGAGATCCTTGATGGAAATGGTCAGACCAGGATAATGGGGAATACCCCAACAGGAAACGATTCCTAAGCACACAGCCAAGACAATGGAGGAAAGTGGTTTTTGGGACAAGTCTCTGAATGTTGGAGGGTCAACCAGAGCCCGGATTGAACACGACGAACATCTTGGAGAGACATTTGAAAATATAGAAGGAAGAAGCCCATCCAACCTAACAGAGCTGAGAGAGGATTGAGAGAAGAATGGGAGAAACCCGGGAAATACAGGTGTGCAAGATTGTAGGGATACCCAAGAAGACTCGAGGCTGTAATTGCTGACAAAGGTGCTTCAACAAAGTACTGAGTGAAAGGGTCCGAGAACTTATGTAAAGGATATTTGTTCTTTATTTATATAAATTAATAATAGAAAAACCTTTTGATTATGGAGAAGGGGATTGATGAGTAAAAAAAAAAATAATTTAATCAATTTTAGGAATAAGGTTGCAACGTAACAAATGTGGAAAAGTAAGGGTTGAATACTCTTGGATGTATTGTATTTAGGGGTATAAAGCATTTAGGAGTATAGCTCATTTAGCAGTATAAAGTATAATAAATTTAAAATTTAGTATAAAGCTAATTAGGAGTAAATTAGAGAGAAGAAAAGAAATTAGTATAAAGTCCACGAATATGGGAGAGAGATTTATAAGTGTGAAATAAAAAGATAGTTAATTGAGGATTTTATAAGGGGACGCTAGAAATTGGATGTAATTAAAATAATTGAGATGGATGAAATCATTATAAATTAAAGATAAAATTGATCATGAGTATAAAAATAATATGAGAAGTATAGAAAAAGAGAACAAAAAACGTCAAATTATGGAGGGTATGAAAAACATAAGGAAGTAGATAATACAGCACTATTACTAATACTTCACGCACACACACACACACACACAGGTGGGTTGGGGCGTGGGATGGGCGCCACATCGATCTAAACGCCTAGTGTTGCCGTTCTCCCAGTCGCAAAGGAGACCACTCAGCAACCAGACATCATCC
>NW_025534657.1:0-7500 GCF_020615455.1 Coregonus clupeaformis
GATTCGATATAGGCCGATAGTTTTTTATATTTTCCGGGTCAAGGTTTGGCTTTTTCAAGAGAGGCTTTATCACTGCCACTTTTAGTGAGTTTGGTACACATCCGGTGGATAGAGAGCTGTTTATTATGTTCAACATGGAGGGCTAAGCACAGGAAGCAGCTCCTTCAGCAGTTTAGGTAGGAATAGGATCCAGTATGCAGCTTGAAGGTTTAGAGGCCATGATTATTTTCATCATTGTGTCAAGAGATATAGGTATTAAAACACTTAAGTGTCTCTCTGATCCCAGGCCTCGGAGATCAGCTGCAGATCCAGGACAGCTAAGCCCTGGATTCAAAGAGGAGTCCGTAATTTGCTTTCTAATGGTCATGATCTTTTCCTCAAAGAAGTTCATGAATTTATTACTGCTGAAGTGAAAGCCATCCTCTCTTGGAATGCTGCTTTTTAGTTAGCTTTGCAACAGTATCAAAAATAAATTTTGGATTGTTCTTATTTTCCTCGATTAGTTGGAAAAGTAGGATGATCGAGCAGCAGTGAGGGCTCTTCGGTACTGCACGGGGTACTGTCTTTCCAAGCTAGTCGGAAGACTTCCAGTTTGGTGTGGCGCCATTTCCGTTCCAATTTCCTGGAAAGCTTGCTTCAAAGCTCGGGTATTTTCTGTATACCAGGAGCTAGTTTCTTATGACATGTTTTCGTTTTTTTAGGGGTGCAACTGCATCTGAGGGTATTGCGCAAGGTTAAATTGAGTTCCTCAGTTAAGTGGTTAACTGATTTTTGTCCTCTGAACGTCCTTGGGTAGGCAGAAGGAGTCTGGAAGGGCATCAAGGAATTTTTGTGTTGTCTGAGAATTTATAGCCACGACTTTTGATGCTCCTTGGTTGGGGGTCTGAGCAGATTATTTGTTGCGATTGCAAACGTAATAAAATGGTGGTCCGATAGTCCAGGATTTTGTGGAAAAACATTAAGATCTACAACATTTATTCCATGGGACAAAACTAGGTTCAGAGTATGACTGTGGCAGTGAGTAGGTCCAGAGACATGTTGGACAAAACCCACTGAGTCGATAATGGCTCCGAAAGACTTTTGGATGGGTCTGTGACTTCTCCATGTGAATATTAAAATCACCAAAAAATTAGAATATGATCTGCTATGACTACAAGGTCTGATTGTCACGGTTTAGCTACCCAGAACCCAGAAGCAGACCAGGACAAGGTAAGTGGTGTCAAAGGTGAGTGTTTATTTAACTGATCCACGGTGCAGCTGAATAATCCAGGGAACAGAGCGGGCGCGTGGATGAGTTGTTGAGGGTGCAGTAGTTGGTCCAATGATGGCTGGCAGCCACCATCAGGCAGAGGTTGGGTGAAGGTTCGGACGAGTGACTGCAGGGAGAACAAAACGGAGGTAAGCATACAACAAGCAAACAAGGTGCAAAACAACAAAACTAATGCTCTAAGCTCTAAGACTAGATCCGCTGATAAACATACTGTTATGGCTAACGATCCGGCAGGGGAATGGATGTTAGGCCAGAGCCTAAGAAGGGTGAATCAGACCAGGTGTGCAGATTGCTGATGGGATGCAGGATGCGGAGTCAAGAGAGCTCCCGCCTCAGCAACGTTGCCCGGCAACCAGGCAGGGGCGTTCCGAACTCCCTCGAAACTGGAGATCACGAAGCAGAAAGACTAGTACACAGACAGGACCCGACTCAGACTGCCGGGATCGTTGCAGTACCCTCGACCGCCACCGGGCGGACTCCGGAGCGCCAGGATGGAGGCGGTGAGTCACGAATGAGGTCAGCATCTAGGATCTGTCGCCGCGGAATCCAACTCCTCTCTTCAGGACCATACCCTCCCAGTCCACGAGATACTGAATCGGCCCCGCCGTCTGGAATCCATGATGCGTCGCACCGTGTGGCAGGACCACCTCCGATCATCCGAGGAGGAGGAGGAGGGCGGAGGAGGCAACGAGGACTGAGGAAAACAGGCTTGAGGCAGGAGACATGAAAGGTGGGATGGACTCCCTGGCGTCCTCGGTAGTTTGAGTCGAACTGCCACCGGATTGATCACCTTCTCCACCACAAACGGACCATGAACTCGGTACCAACTTCCTAGACTCAGTCCGTAAAGGAAGATTCCGTCGTGGCCAACCAGACCCCTATCTCCGATGGTATAGGTGGGGGCGGGGATCCGGCGACGTTCGCCTGGAGCTGATACCGGTCGGAACTCCTGGAGTGCCTTTCTGGCCCGATGCCAGGTCCGGTGGCAACACCGAATATGGGCCTGAACAGAAGGCACTGAGAGCTCCTTCTCCTGAGAAGGGAACAAGGAGGTTGGTAGCCATACAGGCACTGGAAGGGAGACATCCCAGGTGGCAGATGTAGGGGAGAGTGTTGTGGGCATGCTCAACCCCAAGGCAACTGAGAGACCCAGGAGGTGGGGTTGGAAGAGACCAGGCAGCGTAGCGTGGATTCCATCTTCTGGTTGGCTCTCTCCGCCTGACCATTAGATTGGGGGTGAAAACCAGATGTGAGACTGACTGTAGCTCAATGGCCAAACAGAAGGACTTCCAGACCGCAGAGGTAAACTGAGGGCCACGGTCGGAAACGATATCACTGGGCAAACCCCGTGGACCCTGAAAACCTCCCTAACCAGGATCTCGGGACGTCTCTCGAGGCAGAGGGAAGCTTGGCAATAGGCACAAAGTGGCGAACTTGCTGAATCTGTCCACGATAGTCAGAACGACCGTGTTCCCCTCCAGAAGCGGGCAACCCAGTGACAAAAAGTCCAGGGGCCAGATGCGACCATGGTCGGCGGGGAATAGGAAGGGGTGAAGTAGTCCAGAGCTGGGCCGATTGGTACTCTTATTCTGCGCACACTGGACAGGCAGCAACAAAACCCCGAGTATCTCGGCCAGGCGACACCAAAACGTCTGCGAAGAAACGCTATCGTCCGAGCCACGCCAGGGTGACAAGCCATCTTGCTGGCGTGGGACCATTTGAGGACAGCAGGGCGAACCGACTCAGGCACAAACAACCGACCGGGTGGACCGTTACGGGACGGGCTGCGTCCGAGGGGCCGCCATCACCTCCTCCTCAATCTTCCACATAACTGCTCCCACGACGCAGTTCCGGGGGGAGAATTGTCTCGGTCTTGGACCCACTCTCTTCCGTCTTGGAGAACATCCGGGACAAGGCTGCGTCCGCCTTGCCGTTCTTAGATCCAGGTCGGAACGTCAGGGAAAAACTTGAATCGTCCGAAAAACAACGCCCACCTGGCCTGACCGGGAGTTGAGACGTCTAGCCGATTGCACGTGCAAGATTCTTGTGGTCAGTCCAGACAATAAACGGTTGCTCCGCCCCCCTCCAACCAGTGGCGCCACTCCTCCAAGGCAAGTTTCACCGCGAGAAGCTCCCGGTTACCCACATCGTAATTCCTCTCCGCATGGTCCGAAAGGCGACGAGTAGTAGGCGCAGGATGCAGCTTCTGTCCGTGGAGCATCGCTGCGACAGGATGGCGCCAACTCCCACATCAGACGCGTCCACTTCAACGACGAACTGGCCGGGCGTGTCCGGTTGAGAGAATCGGTGCGTTGGTGAATCGCCTCTTCAAATCCAGAACGATCCGCCTCAGGATTCCACTTGAAGGTCCTGATACTGGAAGTCAAGGCAGTTAACGGAGCGGCCACACCGCTGTAATCCCGGATGAATCTGCGGTAGAAATGTCGCAAACCCAAAAACTCCCGGAGCTGCAATCTGCTGGGCTGGGCCCATTCCAGAACCGCTCTAACCTTCTCCTGGTCCATCCTAATCTCTCCCTGGAGATGATGTACCCGAGAAAGGATGTCGTGTGGGCGTGAAACTCGACTTCTCGGCCTTCACGAACAGGCGATTCTCCAACAATCGCTGCAGAACTCCTGCCGGACATGCTGGGACGTGGTCGGAAGGTTCCTTCGAGAAAGATCAGAATGTCATCCAGGTAAACAAACACAAAGAGACCGATCATATCTCTCGGGACGTCGTTCACCATACTCTGGAATACCGCTGGAGCATTGGTCAGTCAAACGGTCACCTGATACCGAGTGACCCATCGGTGTGGTGAAACCCGTCAACCACTCGTCCCCCTCTCTCTGATCCGGACCTGTGATACGCATTGCGTAGTGGGTCTAGCTTGGTGAACACCGTAGCACCCTGTAAGGAGTCGAAGGCAGAACTCATCAAGGGCAGGGATACTTGTTCTTGACCGTGATGTCATTCAACCCCCCGATAATCAATACGGTTGAAGAGAGCCATCCTTCTTACCCACAAAGAAGAATCCTGCCCCCAGGGGTGATGACGGGACGAACGAGACCAGCAGCTAGGGACTCCTTGATGTAGGTCTCCCAAAGCCTCAGCCCGTTCGTCGGGGAGATACTGTATAACCTTCCCTTAGGGTAGACAGCTCCAGGGAACAGGTTGATGGCACAACTCATATGGTCGGTGGGGAGGGAGTGACAGAGCCTTCTGCTTACTGAACACTTTCCCCAAATCGTGATATGTCTCGGGAACCAGGGACAATCTGGGGGTTTAGCCTCAATCACCTGACTGGGAACCGAATGGGGACAGGCAGTCTTGAGACAGTTAGCATGACAATCAAGGCTCCAACTGTTACCTTGCCCGTCACCCAATCGAACGTGGGATTGTGTTCCTTCAGCCAGGGGTATTCAAGGACCAGAGGAACATGGGAAGACGGCAGAATGAAGAATGAAATCATCTCAGAATGATTCCCCGCAACAGCATCTTAACCGGTTCAGTCCTCATCGTGATACGTGCCAGACTACTGCCGTCCAGAGTGGTAGCTTCAATGGCTTCCGGCAATTGCTCTTGAAAGCCCCAGCTGTTCCACCAACTCGGCATCAAGAAAGCTTCCATCGGCACCTGAATCGAGTAAAAGCGTTAATCGCTAAGCTCTGATTCCTGTTCATAAGGGTAGCCGGGAACGGGGTCTGACAGAGGTATTGAGAGGTCGAAACTGGCTGCGCTAAAGTCCTCCCAACTTTAGCGAGCCGCGCAGTTTGGCGACCGCCCGGAACCAGTGGCCCGAGGTAATGTCCCGAACCACCACAGTAGAGGCAACAGTTAGTCCTACGTCTGTGTTGGCGCTCCTCCTGTTGGAACCCGTGCCGCCCCACTTGCATGGGTTCAGAATCGGAGACAGACCTCTCCACTAATCCTGTGTGGTGGACGATGATCGGCGTATTCTGGTCCAATCCCCACCGACTGGCACCTGAGAAGCTGATCGGTTGGACCGGGACCCATTGCTTCTCCCTCCTTCCGCTCTCGGACTCGATTATCCCACCCGAATAGACAAGGCTACCAGCTGTCCAGGTCACTACGCTCCGGATAGGAGATCAACTCATCCTGAGCTGCTCTCGACAGACCCTGGTAAAGGCCGCTTGCAGAGACTCCTCATTCCACCCACTCTCCACAGCCAACGTCTTGAACTGACGATCACGAAGTCGGCCACGCTGCGAGTTCCTTGGCGAAGCGAAAACAGGCGCCTAGCTGCGTCCCTCCCTCGGACGGAATGGTCGAAGAGCTTCCTCATCTCGGCCGTGAACCCCTGGTATGAAGCCATGCAGGGATCCTGTCGGTTCCCAAACGGCTGAAGCCCACTCCAGCGCTCGACCACGCAGCAACTCAATCACAAAGGCTATCCTAGCTTTGTCTGTGGCATAAGAGTAGGGCTGTAGATCGAACACTAATCCACACTGCATAAGGAAGGAACGGGCATCTTCCCAGCTCCCCCTCATATTTATCCGGCGTCGGAACCTTGGGCTCACGGAAGGGCACAGCTCAGAGCAGCAGGCGAGATGGGTGAAACCGGTAGTGGATCCTCCACCGGAAACTTGCGCTTGGTTCTGGACCTCCGTCAGACCGGTAGAAAGGTTCGGGAACTGACAACGCGATCTCCTGTAGTACCGTGCTATGATGGCCACATCTTCTCTGATGTGGCATGGCGAACAGAGTCCAGGGTCCGTCATTACTGGCGGATCGTTCTGTCACGGTTTACTAAGCCAGAACCCAGAAGCAGACCAGGACAAGGTAAGTGGTGTCAATAGTGAGTGTTTATTTAACTGATCCACGAGTGCAGCTGAATAATCCAGGGAACAGAGCGGGCGGCGTGGATGAGTTGTTGAGGGTGCAGTAGTTGGTTCAATGATGGCTCGGCAGCCGACCATCAGGCAGAGGTTGGGTGAAGGTTCCGGCCGAGTGACTCAGGGAGAACAAAACGGAGGGTAACGCATACAACAAGCAAACAAGGTGCAAAACAACAAAACTAATGCTCTAAGCTCTAAGACTAGATCCGCTGATAAACATACTGTTCATGGCTAACGATCCGGCAGGGGAATGGATGTTAGGCCAGAGCCTAAGAAGGGTGATGATCAGGACCAGGTGTGCAGATTGCTGATGGGATGCAGGTGCGGAAATCAAGAGAGCTCCCGCCCTAGCAACGTTGCCCGGCAACCAGGCAGGGAGCGTTCCAGAACCCTCGGGAAACTGGAGATCACGAGCAGAAAGACTAGTACACAGACAGGACCCGACTCAGACTGCCGGGATCGTTACACTGATAGAATTCAGGAAACTCAGAGAGAACGCTGTATATGGCCCAGGAGGCCTGTAAACAGTAGCTATAAAAAGTGATTGAGTAGGCTGCATAGATTTCATGACTAGAAGCTCAAAAAGACAAAACGCCATTTTTTTTTGTAAATTGAAATTTGCTATCGTAAATGTTAGCAACACCTCCGCCTTTGCGGGATGCACGGGGAATATGGTCACTAGTGTAACCAGGAGGTGAGGCCTCATTTAACACAGCAAATTCATCAGGCTTAAGCCATGTTTCAGTCAGGCCAATCACATCAAGATTATGATCAGTGATTAGTTCATTGACTATGACTGCCTTTGAAGTGAGGGATCTAACATTAAGTAACCCTATTTTGAGATGTGAGGGTGTCACGATCTCTTTCAATAATGGCAGGAATGGAGGAGGTCTTTATCCTAATAAGATTGCTAAGGCGAACACCGCCATGTTTAGTTTTGCCCAACCTAGGTCGAGGCACAGACACAGTCTCGATGGGTATGGCTGAGCTGACTACACTGACTGTGCTATTGGCAGACTCCACTAAGCTGGCAGGTTTGCTAACAGCCTGCTGCCTGGCCTGCACCCTATTTCACTGTGGGGCTAGAGGAGTTAGAGCCCTATCTATGTTGGTAGATAAGATAGAGAGCACCCCTCCAGCTAGGATGGAGTCCGTCACTCCTCAGCAGGTCAGGCTTGGTCCTGTTTGTGGGTGAGAGTCCCAGAAAGAGGGCAATTATCAACAAATTCTATTCTTTGGGAGGGGCAGAAAACAGTTTTCAACCAGCGATTGAGTGCTGAGACTCTGCTGTGAGCTCGCTCACTCCCCTAACTGGGAGGGGGCCAGAGACAATTACTCGATGCCGACACATCTTTCTAGCTGATTACACGC
>NW_025534657.1:12500-35000 GCF_020615455.1 Coregonus clupeaformis
TTCCTCTTCTAACCTCCTCCTCCCTCTCCATCTTTTCTCCCTCTCTCTACATCCTCTCTCTCTCTTCCTGTTCTCTCTATCTCTCTCTCCCTCCACTCGTCCTCTCTCTCTCTCTCTCTCTCTCTCTTCTCTTTCTCTCTATCTCTCTCTCCCTCCACTCATCCTCTCTCTCTCTTCACTCATCCTCTCTCTCTCTTCCTGTTCTCTCTATCTCTCTCTCCCTCCACTCATCCTCTCTCTCTCTCTTCCCTCTCTCTCTCTTCTCTCTCTCTCTCCCTCCTCTCTTGCTCCCTTTCCATGGTCTCCTCCCTCCTCCTCTTCCGTTGGTTTGCCCCAAGGTCACCCCTCCTACACGGCCTCCCCTCATCCCCCTCTCCCTTCGTTTATTTATATAAATGAGCAAACGTCCTCCTTTCATCTTCCTCCAGATAGATCAGTTCAGTTCAGCTTCATGAACAATTGGAGAACTGTATGTATGTGTGTGTGTGTGTGTGTGTGTGTGTGTGTGTGTGTGTGTGTGTCTGTCTGTTTGTGTGTGTATGTGTGTGTGTGTGTGTGTGCATGTGTGTTGTGTGTGTGTATGTGTGTGTGTGTGGCGTGTGTGTGTTGTGTGTGTGTGTGTGTAAACTGTGAGTGTGTATGTGTGTGTGTGTGTATGTGTGTGTATTGTGTGTGTGTGTGTGTGTGTGTGTGTTTGTATGTGTATGTGTGTGTGTGTAAAACTGGAGAAGTGTTCAACTACAGCTTCTTTCTCTCTACAGGCCTAGCTAGCTGCTCTGCACTGTGGGACTCTTATATAAATAAACATTTTGATTTAACTGTTTTACATTAAAATGGACAGCCCTCCAAAGAAAACATTTTGATCATTAATTTACATATCAAACATATAACTGATAGATGATGCCCTCTAAGGCCTTTAGCTGCTGGGATGCTGGGAAGATTATTATTCTGTAGGACCTGGTTTGTTGGAAATGTTTGGTTCACAACTTTGTTCACGACTTTGAGTGTACAATGTGGTAAACTAAAACAACATGATTAAATGTTCAAATACATGAGGCTTGACAACTGCAACCACAACTTGTTTACACAATTCCATGTTCTCTGAAAATATAATCATCTTTCATCCTCCATCCTCCATGCTCCAACCAACTGAGTCATTATTTTCTATAACAGAACTGTTCAAATTATGCATTATTTTCTACAACAGAACTACATTCTTCTCTCTTGTTCTCTACAGTTAATACCGGTTTCCTGGACACATATTAAGACTAGTCCTGGACAACAAAACATGCTCAATGGGGACTCTCGATCTAGACTAGTCTGTGTCTCCTGAGTGGCGCAGTGGTCTAAGGCACTGCTTCGCAGTGCTAACTGTGCCACTAGAGATCCTGGTTCGAATCCAGGCTCTGTCGCAGCCGGCCGCGACCGGGAGACTCATGGGCGGCGCACAATTGGCCCAGGGTAGGGGAGGGAATGGCCGACAGGGATGTAGCTCAGTTGATAGAGCATGGCGTTTGCAACGCCAGGGTTGTGGGTTCGATTCGCACGGGGGCCAGTATAAAAAAAATTATAAATGTATTCACTAACTGTAAGTCGCTCTGGATAAGAGCGTCTGCTAAATGACTAAAATGTAAATGTAAAATGTCTGGGAAACCAGCCCTCAGTGTAAAATGCAGGTCTTCCCAATAGTGTCAGTTGAGGTTGATTCAAGACATTGCGGATTAGTTGAACAGGCTTAATTCAGCTCTATCAGATCTTCCTGTTCTTACGGTCTACTTCACCTAACATATACCAAGGGCATTATATCTACCCAGGCCATTATATCTACCCAGGGCATTATATCTACAGGGCTTCTTGCGGCTACTCCGATGGCTTTGTCTGTTGTCTCTGTCCCTCCCTTAGGGCGGCTGGTAGCCTAGCGGTTAAGAGCGTTGGACCAGTAACGAAAGGTCACTGGTTTGAATCCCCGAACCGGTTAGGGGAAAAAAATCTGTCGATGTGCCCTTGAGCAAAGCACTTATCGCTCCTGTAAGTCTCTCTGGATAAGAGCGTCTACTAAAATGACCCCACACACACTGATGGCATAACAGGTAGGTTCCGTGTGGAGCGCTGAAGCGCCAGAATGAGATGACCTCTGGGAAGGAGATGGAACACCTTGAGTTTTCCATTAACAGACCTGTAAAGAGAGGAACGGCGTCCCCAGGATGGAGGGAGGACTGTGGTGTGGGAGGGAAGAAAAGGAAGAAAACAGATTTGTCAACCGCTGGGCCAGTGATGAAATCTCAGAGGAGACCCTCTCTCTTTCTCCTCCCCCTTGTCTCTCTCTTTCTCCTCCCCCCCAGTCTCTGTCGCCAGAAGCAGGGTAACAGCTAAATCTCTACGGTATTATCTCTCTCCGTTCACGTCAAAGAGTTAGTGCTGAATCTCCCGAACAGTTCCTCCTGGCCGTGTGTGTGACTATGTGTGGTGTGGAAAATGATTGCTTTAAGATCTGAGCCACTGGTACCCGTTCCCCTTCTCCCATGGCACGCCTCCCTAGGTCTGTTGTGTTGAATTGTGATTGAAACCATCCTACCATCCTATAACCATCCTATTTCTCTACCTGATACATTGAGATTGAACACTCGTCTGTGATGATATTAATCTCTGATAAGGAGCTGTAACCTTCATCTGTTGACAGAAAGAGTATTGAGCTCAAAACCATCGAAGTTTCTGTTCTAGAACAATCTCGTATCAAGATGCTTCAAATTTTTTTATATAACAGCCTATATTATCCTCACGCTCCACTTCCTGATAGAAAGAACCTGTATGTTATGTTTATCTTAGTCCAGAGGACCTCGTCTCGCGTCTAAACATGGCGGTATAGTATGGCTACAGGAAATAGATATTTATATGTAAATCATTAATTCATATGTAAATAGAATATATAGAGGACAGAAGTTACAGGTACAGTGATGTTTCAATTCAAACACACGTCCCTATGACACACAACATTAGCTGATGCCTGGAAAACAGCGTAAACAGAGTATCGCCAATTAGCATATTTATTTTTTGCCTCCCCCTTTTACCAGTCAAGTCTCTCAGCATGTCAACCTAGCAGCCGCAGTTCTCTAAATTAGCAGCAATTAAAGGTAAATGGCTTCTTTGCTGCGCGTTGAAAAGGTTGGTAAGTAGCGCGAATTGAAGACGTAGGCCTAATTGTGTTGTCCCGTTGCATTAATGTGACCGGTTCAGTCTCTGACGTGAGGGATGGGTTGTGTGTGTGTGTGTGTGCGGGTAGGGGAATGGCATTGAATGGAGAGAGAGACACAAGGTGATCTGAAGTTTGACAGAGAGGGAGGGGGGAACGAAAGAGAACATCACATTTCATAGGGAAAGAGAGAAAATGCCAAGAAAAGCAGCTCTCACACTGAAGTATGAAGATAATGAGACGTATTTTTAACCGGACAATATTACACAAACACACTCACACACCTAACCAGACGCCTGTCAGCAAAAGAAAGGAACTAGAAGAAATGGCAACCACTCCAGAGAAAAGAGGAATGAATAGCTGGTCCTCTCATCCACTCTGTCTCAGGGCCATGCCTTCTTCTAGACTCTGTCAACCTCTGATAACGAGTGAAAGAACAGAGGG
This sequence comes from Coregonus clupeaformis, assembly GCF_020615455.1. Lineage (NCBI taxonomy): Eukaryota > Metazoa > Chordata > Actinopteri > Salmoniformes > Salmonidae > Coregonus > Coregonus clupeaformis. The sequence continues at coordinate 16,135 of NW_025534657.1, forward strand.
AGAAGAGACGGGGAGGGAGAAGGGGGAGAGAGAGAGGGGAGAAAAGGGGGGGGAGAGAGAGACGGGGAGGGAGAAGGGGGAGAGAGAGAGAAGAAGAAAGGGGAAGGAGAGAGAGAGAGAGACTAAGGCAGAGGGGTGGAGGGGGTGGAGAGGGAGATAGGGGGAAAGGGAGAGAGACAGGAGGAAGAGAGAGTGAAAGTAGGCCATGGGAGTCAGAGAGGGAGAGAGAGAGAGAGAATTACACAGATCCACAAAGAACTCAAAAACAAACCCAATTTTGATAAACTCGAAACCACAGTGTGCCATCACAGCAGCAATATTTGTGACCTGTTGCCACAAGAAAAGGGCAACCAGTGAAGAACAAAAACCATTGTAAATACAACCCATATTTATTTTCCCATTTGTACTTTAACTATTTGCAAATTGTTACAACACTGTACATATACATAATATGACATTTGAAATGTCTTTTGGAACTTCTTAGTGTAATGTTTACTGCTTTGGCAATGTTAATATACGTTTCCCATGCCAATAAAGCCTTGAAATTGAAGAGAGAGAAAGAGAGCAAGAGAGGGAAAGAGAGAAAGAGAGGGCCAGGTGTTACGAACCCCGTGGCTTTAAACGTCTAGGGTGGATGGACAAGAGACCCGTAACATAATTCATGCAAATTAGAATTGTGACATGGAACAGTGAGAAAAACTACACGACAACCATAAACTACCGTCAAACATAAAATGTTTATTTTTGAACACACGGTAAAGGTTTGGGAAAAAGGGCTGAGCAGGACCCAAGAAATGAAACAATAGTGTAAAAAACCCTAAACTGATCTTGCCTGCCTCAAGAACCGCTAAGCTACTGCTAATCATACAAAAATACAGTGGGTGGTCCGCTCAGGTCTAACTAGTGTTTTTAGACAGTTTTCTTCCTACGGGTAATGTATGCCCAAGGGCAACTTGCTTAAATTCCCCTTTTCCCAGAAACACACAAAGTTACCAAACAGAGTAACCAGCAAATGAGTGAGTACACAAAACACAGGACACCACAGTATCCATACTCACATACGGAAAATAGTCTCTAACAAAGTTACCAAACAGAGTAACCAGCAAATGAGTGAGTACACAGGACACCACAGTATCCATACACACATACGGAAAATAGCCTCCTCTCTACAAACTCAACTGACCGGCTTTTAAACAATGGGATGTGTGATTGAAAAACCAGAAACAGGTGGTGCAATGCAGAGGAATGTCCACTGATTGGTCCACCTCAGCAATCAGCAGACACCCCAACGACCATCAATCAGGAACATACAGGACACCTGTGATTAGGGCAGAAGGAGAGGAAAAACACAAAAAGACACAGGATACCTGTATCCGTAACACCAGAGAAGACAGAGAAAGAAAGTGGGGAAAGCATATCAACCCCTCTCCAAGCATGTCAGATCCTCTCCAAGCATATCAACCCCTCTCCAAGCATGTCAGATCCTCTCCAAGCATGTCAAAGCCCCTCTCCAATCATTTCAGACCCTCTCCAAGCATGTCAGACTCTCTCCAAGCATTTCAGACCCTCTCCAAGGATGTCAGGCACTCTCCAAGCATGTCAGACCCTCTCCAATCATGTCAGACTCTCTCCAAGCATTTCAGACCCTCTCCAAGGATGTCAGGCACTCTCCAAGCATGTCAGACCCTCTCCAATCATGTCAGACCCTCTCCAAGCATGTCAGACCCTCTCCATGCATGCCAAACCCTCTCCAAGCATGTCAGACCCTCTCTATGCAGGCCAGACCCTCTCCAAGCATGCCAGACCCTCTTCAAGCATGTCAGCCTCTCTAAAATCATGCCAGGCCCTCTCCAAGCATGCCAGCCCCTCTGGCTAAAAACGAGTCTGTGGTTCTAGTTAACATTAACTGACGTTTCACACTTTTTGACCTGTTCTACCTGCAACATGCACACCTGACACACACACACACACACACACATACATTTGGAGAACTAACATTTGATGCCTACTCACATTTACTGTCAGAGTATCACAGACCTATTTACCTTTTCTACTCCTGCACGAACACACATACACACCTCCTCTCACCCAGTGACACACACACACACACACACACACACACACACACAGACACACACACACACATATCCTCACACCTTAACCCATATGAACCTTTTCGGTCAGATATTATTTGGATAGTCCGGATTTTTCTGTAGATGTTCTACGGATGGTCATACTATCTGTTGATAAGCAACTGCTTGCTAAAGTTACGGGTAGGGTTAGGTTTAGAATAAGGGTTAGGGTAAGGGTTAAGGTTAGGGTTAGGTTTAGAATGAGGGTTAGGGTAAGGGTTAAGGTTAGGGTTAGGTTTAGAATAAGGGTTAGGGTAAGGGTTAAGGTTAGGGTTAGGTTTAGAATAAGGGTTAGGGTAAGGGTTAAGGTTAGGGTTAGGTTTAGAATAAGGGTTAGGGTAAGGGTTAAGGTTAGGGTTAGGTTTAGAATAAGGGTTAGGGTAAGGGTTAAGGTTAGGGTTAGGTTTAGAATAAGGGTTAGGGTAAGGGTTAAGGTTAGGGTTAGGTTTAGAATAAGGGTTAGGGTAAGGGTTAAGGTTAGGGTTAGGGTTTAGAATAAGGGTTAGGGTAAGGGTTAAGGTTAGGGTTAGGTTTAGAATAAGGGTTAGGGTAAGGGTTAAGGTTAGGGTTAGGTTTAAAATAAGGGTTAGAGTAAGGGTTAAGGTTAGGTTAGGTTTAGAATAAGGGTTAGGGTAAGGGTTAAGGTTAGGGTTATGGTTAGTAGGTAGTTAGGTGAAATGTTACTCATAGTCTGTGGATAGTCTGTAGAGCATCTACAGATGGACTATCCAAATAAAGTGTTACCAATCTTTCCCCTGGAATAATAAAAATCCCTCCATAACCTTTCACCACCTTTCTCCTTCCCACTAAAATCCCACCTGGCTAAAAGGCAAGTATCCAAATGTCTCATTAGAATATGTGGGGGGCGGGGTGGGGTGGGGGGAGTACTATTATCCCTCCCCTCCTGTCCTCCTCCTCTCCTCCTCCTCTCCTCCTCCTCTCCTCCTCTGCCAGGCTCCATCCCTCATTACTTAGCTCTGTGATTAGCACAGACGGTGTGAGTGTGTTTGTGTGCGTGTGTGTATGGTGTGATTATCCCTGGAGGGTGTGAATGTAGATCTGAACACGTTCTAGTGATGATGTGACATTTAAACTCAGCAGACACACACTGACCTGATTTCAGAGAGGATATTAGAGAGAGAGAGAGAGAGAGAGAGAGAGAGAGAGACACACTGCAAGCTACAAAATATTACTCATGTATTTTTCAATTATTACTGCAGAGTATGTCTCAATCTGCACAGTCACAAGGAACACATAGGTCTAGCCTTGTTTGCGTGGTCTTGGTGCTAACGACACAATACATGGGTAATTGGCTGTAACCACGGCTACAGAGGGAACACTTTGTGTCAGAGCACCGTGTTCCTTCCTGCTAATGGCTGGTGTGTTGTGATGAAATCAGCCTCCCATTACATGTAGTGTCTGAGTGGGCCTTGACTTTACCCTGGTGGTCATCGCATACTACGTCCCCAATGGCACCCTCTTACCTATACAGTGCACTACTTTTGACCTAGGTCCATAAGACTCTGGTCAAAAGGAGTGCACGATTTACATTTTACATATTAGTCATTTAACAGATGCTCTTATCCAGAACGACTTAGAGAGCATTAATCTTAATATAGCTAGGTTGGACAACCACATATCACAGTCATATTAATACAATGTTTCCTCAATAAAGTAGTTATCAGCAAAGTCAGAGATAGTAGGGTTCCCAGTGTTAGTTTTTTTTCTTTTTTGGTGGGGGGGATTATCTAAAATACTGTTTGAAGAGGTAGGGTTTCAGATGTTTTCGGAAGATGGGCAGGGACTCTGCTGTCCTAGCTTCAGGGGGAAGCTGGTTCCACCATTTAGGTGCCAGGACAGAGAGGAGGTTGGACAGCTCTTCCGTAGGGGTGAGAGGGCCAAGAGACCAGAGGTGGCAGAACGGAGTGCTCGGGTTGGGGTGTAGGGGTTCGAACATAGCTTGAAGGTAGGGAGGGGCAGTTCCTCTTGCTGCTCCGTAGGAAAGCACCATGGTCTGGTAGCTTCGACTGGAAGCCAGTGGTGTGTGCAGAGGAGCGGGTTGACATGGGAGAACTTGGGAAAGTTGAACACCAGGCGGGTTGCAGCGTTTTGGATAAGTTGCAGGGGTTTGATGGAACAAGTGGGGAGCCCAGCCAACAGCAAGTTGCAGTAGTCCAGTCGGGAGAGGACAAGGGCCAGGATTAGGACCTGCAAATTCTAATAAATAAATAACGGAAAAGTGGTGCGTGCATATGTATTCACCCCCTTTGCTATGAAGCCCCTAAATAAGATCTGGTGGAACCAATTACCTTCAGAAGTCACATAATTAGTATAAAAAGTCCACCTGTGTGCAATCTGAGTGTCACATGATCTGTCACATGATCTCAGTATATATACAGTTGAAGTCGGAAGTTTACATACACCTTAGCCAAATACATTTAAACTCAGTTTTTCACAATTCCTGACATTTAATCCTAGTAAAAATTCCCCTGTCTTAGGTCAGTTAGGATCACCACTTTATTTTAATAATGTGAAATGTCAGAATAATAGTAGAGAGAATTATTTATTTCAGCTTTTATTTCTTTCATCACATTCCCAGTGGGTCAGAAGTTTACATACACTCAATTAGTATTTGGTAGCATTGCCTTTAAATTGTTTAACTTGGGTCAAACGTTTCGGGTAGCCTTCCACAAGTTTCCCACAATAAATTGGGTGAATTTTGGCCCATTCCTCCTGACAGAGCTGGTGTAACTGGGTCACGTTTGTAGGCCTCCTGGCTCGCACATGCTTTTTCAGTTCTGCCCACACATTTTCTATAGGATTGAGGTCAGGGCTTTGTGATGGCCATTCCAATACCTTGACTTTGTTGTCCTTAAGCCATTTTGCCACAACTTTGGAAGTATGCTTGGGGTCACTGTCCATTTGGAAGACCCATTTGTGACCAAGCTTTAACTTCCTAACTGATGGCTTGAGATGTTGCTTCAATATATCCACATAATTTTCCTTCCTCATGATGCCATCTATTTTGTGAAGTGTACCAGTCCCTCCTGCAGCAAAGCACCCCCACAGCATGATGCTGCCACCCCCATGCTTCACGGTTGGAATGGTATTCTTCGGCTTGCAAGCGACCCCCTTTTTCCTCCAAACATAACAATGGTCATTATGGCCAAACAGTTCTATTTTTGTTTCATCAGACCAGAGGAATTTTCTCCAAAAAGTACGATCTTTGTCCCCATGTGCAGTTGCAAACCGTAGTCTGGCTTTTTTATGGCGGTTTTGGAGCAGTGGCTTCTTCCTTGCTGAGTGGCCTTTCAGGTTATGTCGATATAGGACTCGTTTTACTGTGGATGTAGATACTTTTGTACCTATTTTCTCCAGCATCTTCACAAGGTCCTTTGCTGTTGTTCTGGGATTGATTTGCCCTTTTCGCACCAAAGTACGTTCATCTCCAGGAGACAGAACACATCTCCTTCCTTAGCGGTATGACGGCTGCGTGGTCCCAAGGTGTTTATACTTGTGTACTATTGTTTGTACAGATGAATGTGGTACCTTCAGGCATTTGGAAATTACTCCCAATGATGAACCAGACTTGTGGAGGTCTACAATATTTTTCTGAGGTCTTGGCTGATTTCTCTTGATTTTCCCATGATGTCAAGCAAAGAGGCACTGAGTTTGAAAGTAGGCCTTGAAATACATCCACATACCTCCAATTGACAAAATGATGTCAATTAGCCTATCAGAAGCTTCTAAAACCATGAATTTAAAGGCATAGTCAACTTAGTGTATGTAAACTTCTGACCCACTCGAATTGTGATACAGTGAATTATAAGTGAAATAATCAGTTTGTAAACAATAGTTGGAACAATTACTTGTGTCATGCACAAAGTAGATGTCCTAACCGACTTGCCAAATCTATAGTTTGTTAACAAGAAATGTGTGGAGTGGTTGAAAAACGAGTTTTAATGACTCCAACCTAAGTGTATGTAAACTTCAGACTTCAACTGTACACCTGTTCTGAAAGGACCCAAAGTCTGTAACACCACTAAGCAAGGGGCACCACCAAGCAAGCGGCACCATGAAGACCAAGGAGCTCTCCAAACAGGTCAGGGACAAAGTTGTGGAGAACTACAGATCAGGGATGGGTTATAAAAAAATATCAGAAACTTTGAACATCCCACGGAGCACCATTAAATCCATTATTAAAAAATGGAAAGAATATGGCACCACAACAAACCTGCGAAGAGAGTGCCACCCACCAAAACTCACGGACCAGGCAAGGAGGACAGTAATCAGAGAGGCAACAAAGAGACCAAAGATAACCCTGAAGGAGCTGCAAAGCTCCACAGCGGAGATTAGAGTATCTGTCCATAGGACCACTTTAATAACAATACTAATACTACTACTACTAATAATAATAATAATAATATAGCATTTAGCAGACACTTTTATCCAAAGAGAGAGACAAGGGGAAGTGAATACTTTTGCAAGCCACTGTATATAGAGGAGGACAGATAGAAGATATAGAGGAGGACAGATAGAAAAAAAAGAGGAGGACAGATAGAAGATATAGGGGAGGACAGGTGGAAGATATAGAGGAGGACAGATAGAAGATATAGAGGAGGACAGATAGAAGATATAGAGGAGGACAGATAGAGGATATAGAGGAGGACAGATAGAAGATATAGAGGAGGACATATACAGTGGGGAAAAAAAGTATTTAGTCAGCCACCAATTGTGCAAGTTCTCCCACTTAAAGAAGATGAGAGAGGCCTGTAATTTTCATCATAGGTACACGTCAACTATGACAGACAAATGAGAAAAAATAATCCAGAAAATCACATTGTAGGATTTTTTATGAATTTATTGGCAAATGATGGTGGAAAATAAGTATTTGGTCAATAACAAAAGTTTCTCAATACTTTGTTATATACACTTTGTTGGCAATGACACAGGTCAAACGTTTTCTGTAAGTCTTCACAAGGTTTTCACACACTGTTTCTGGTATTTTGGCCCATTCCTCCATGCAGATCTCCTCTAGAGCAGTGATGTTTTGAGGCTGTCGCTGGGCAACACGGACTTTCAACTCCTCCAAAGATTTTCTATGGGGTTGAGATCTGAGACTGGCTAGGCCACTCCAGGACCTTGAAATGCTTCTACGAAGCCACTCCTTCGTTGCCCGGCGGTGTGTTTGGGATCATTGTCATGCTGAAAGACTCAGCCACGTTTCATCTTCAATGCCCTTGCTGATGGAAGGAGGTTTTCACTCAAAATCTCACGCGATACATGGCCCCATTCATTCTTTCCTTTACACGGATCAGTCATCCTGGTCCCTTTGCAGAAAAACAGCCCCAAAGCATGATGTTTCCACCCCCCATGCTTCACAGTAGGTATGGTGTTCTTTGGATGCAACTCAGCATTCTTTGTCCTCCAAACATGACGAGTTGAGTTTTTACCAAAAAGTTATATTTTGGTTTCATCTGACCATATGACATTCTCCCAATCCTCTTCTGGATCATCCAAATGCACTTCAGACGGGCCTGGACATGTACTGGCTTAAGCAAGGGGACACGTCTTGCACTGCAGGATTTGAGTCCCTGGCGGCGTAGTGTGTTACTGATGGTAGGCTTTGTTACTTTGGTCCCAGCTCTCTGCAGGTCATTCACTAGGTCCCCCCGTGTGGTTCTGGGATTTTTGCTCACCGTTCTTGTGATCATTTTGACCCCACGGGGGTGAGACTCTTGCGTGGAGCCCCAGATCGAGGGAGATTATCAGTGGTCTTGTATGTCTTCCATTTCCTAATAATTGCTCCCACAGTTGATTTTCTTCAAACCAAGCTGCTTACCTATTGCAGATTCAGTCTTCCCAGCCTGGTGCAGGTCTACAATTTTGTTTCTGGTGTCCTTTGACAGCTCTTTGGTCTTGGCCATAGTGGAGTTTGGAGTGTGACTGTTTGAGGTTGTGGACAGGTGTCTTTTATACTGATAACAAGTTCAAACAGGTGCCAGTAATACAGGTAACGAGTGGATGACAGAGGAGCCTCTTAAAGAAGTTGTTACAGGTCTGTGAGAGCCAGAAATCTTGCTTGTTTGTAGGTGACCAAATACTTATTTTCCACCATAATTTGCAAATAAATTCATAAAAATCCTACGATGTGATTTTTCTGATTTTTTTTCCTCAATTTGTCTGTCATAGTTGACGTGTACCTATGATGAAAATTACAGGCATCTCTCATCTTTTTAAGTGGGAGAACTGTGCACAATTGGTGGCTGACTAAATACTTTTTTTCCCCACTGTATAATATATAGAGGAGGACAGATAGAAGATATTGAGGAGAACAGATATAATATATAGTGAAGGACAGATAGAAAAAATAGGGGAGGACAGATAGAAGATATAGGGGAGGACAGATATAATTTATAGAGGAGGACAGATAGAAGATATAGAGGAGGACAGATAGAAGATATAGGGGAGGACAGAAAGAAGTTATAGTGGACAAATAGAAGATATAGAGGAGGACAGGTGGAAGATATAGAGGAGGACATATAGTAGATATAGAGGAGGACAGATAGAAGATATAGAGGATAGATAGAAGATATAGAGGAGGACAGATAGAAGATATAGAGGAGGACAGATAGAAGATATAGAGGAGGACAGATAGAAGATATAGAGGAGGAAAGATATAAGATATAGAGGAGGACAGATAGAAGATGTAGAGGAGGACAGATAGAAGATATAGGGGAGGACAGATAGAAGATATAGGGGAGGACAGATAGAAGATATAGAGGAGGTCAGATAGAAAATATAAAGGAGGACAGATAGAAGAAATAGAGGAGGACAGATAGAATATATAGGGGAGGACAGATAGAAGTTATAGTGGACAAATAGAAGATATAGAGGAGGACAGGTGGAAGATATAGAGGAGGACATATAGTAGATATAGAGGAGGACAGATATAAGATATAGAGGACAGATAGGAGATATAGAGGAGGACAGATAGAAGATATAGAGGAGGACAGATAGAAGATATAGAGGAGGACAGATATAAGATATAGAGGAGGACAGATAGAAGATGTAGAGGAGGACAGATAGAAGATATAGGGGAGGACAGATAGAAGATATAGGGGAGGACAGATAGAAGATATAGAGGAGGTCAGATAGAAGATATAAGGGAGGACAGATAGAATATATAGAGGAGGTCATATAGAAGATATAAGGGAGGACAGATAGAATGTATAGAGGAGGTCAGATAGAAGATATAAGGGAGGACAGATAGAAGATATAGGGGAGGACAGATAAACTATATATACAAAACTATGTGGACAACCTCTGTCTCCCCTCTGTCTCCCTCTGTCTCATCTCCCTCTTCCTCCTCTCCTCTCCGTCTCATCTCTGTCTCCTCTCCTCTCTGTCCCCACTCTGCCTCCTCTCTGTCTCCCTCTCTGTCTCCCCGCTGGCTCCCCTCTACTCCTCTCTTTCTCCCCTCTGTTTCCTCTCTGTCTCCCCTCTGTCTCCCCTCTGTCTCCCCTCTGTTTCCTCTCTGTCTCCCCTCTGTTTCCTCTCTGTCTCCCCTCTGTTTCCTCTCTGTCTCCCCTCTGTTTCCTCTCTGTCTCCCCTCTGTTTCCTCTCTGTCTCCTCTCTGACTCCCCTCTCTGTCTCTCTCTCTGCCTCCCCTCTGTCCCCCTCTACTCCTCTCTGTCTCCTCTCTGACTCCCCTCTGTATCCTCTCTGTCTCCTCTCTGTCTCCCCTCTGCCTCCCCTCTATTCCTCTCTGTCTCCCCTCTGCCTACCCTCTGTCTCCTCTCTGTCTCCCCTCTGTCTCCTCACTGTCTCCCCGCTGTCTCCCCTCTCTCTCCTCTCTGTCTCCTCTCTGTATCCTCTCTGCCTCCCTTCTGTATCCCCTCTGTCCCCCTCTGCCTCCTCTCTGTCTCCCCTCTCCCCTCTCTGTCTAATCTCTGTCTCCTCTCTGTCTCCCCTCTGTCTCCCCTCTGACTCCCCTCTGCCTCTTCTCCGACTCCTCTCTGTCTCCCCTCTCCCCTCTCTGTCCAATCTCTGTATCCTATCTGTCTCCTCTCTGTCTCCCCTCTGCCCCCCTCTCTCTCTCCTCTCTGGCTCCTCTCTGTCTTCTCTTTGCCCCCCCTCTCTCTCCTCTCTGACTCCCCTCTACTCCTCTCTGTCTCCTCTCTGCCTCCTCTCTGTCTCCTCTCTGTCTCCCCTCTGTCTCCCCTCTGCCTCCCCTATACTCCTCTCTGTCTCCCCTCTGCCTCCCCTCTGTCTCCTCTCTGTCTCCCCTCTGTTTCCTCTCTGTCTCCCCTCTGTTTCCTCTCTGTCTCCTCTCTCTCTCCTCTCTGTCTCCTCTCTGTCTCCCCTCTGCCTCCCCTCTGTCTCCCCTCTACTCCTCTCTGTTTCCCCTCTGCCTCCCCTCTGTATCCTCTCTGTCTCCTCTCTGTCTCCCCTCTGCCTCCCCTCTATTCCTCTCTGTCTCCCCTCTGCCTCCCCTCTGCTCCTCTCTGTCTCTCTCTGTCTCCCCGCTGTCTCCCCGCTGTCTCCCTCTCTCTCCTCTCTGTCTCCTCTCTGTATCCTCTCTGCCTCCCTTCTGTATCCCCTCTGTCACCCTCTGCCTCTCGTCTCCCTCTAAATTTTTTTGTCCCTCTGACTCCCTCTGCCTCCTCCGACTCCTCTCTGTCTCCCCTCTCCCCTCTCTGTCCAATCTCTGTATCCTATCTGTCTCCTCTCTGTCTCCCCTCTACCTCCCCTCTCTCTCTCCTCTCTGGCTCCTCTCTGTCTCCCCTTTGCCCCCCTCTCTCTCCTCTCTGACTCCCCTCTACTCCTCTCTGTCTCCTCTCTGCCTCCCCTCTGTCTCCTCTCTGTCTCCTCTCTGTCTCCCCTCTGCCTCCCCTATACTCCTCTCTGTCTCCCCTCTGCCTCCCCTCTGTCTCCTCTCTGACTCCCCTCTGTTTCCTCTCTGTCTCCCCTCTGTTTCCTCTCTGTCTCCTCTCTGACTCCCCTCTCTCTCCTCTCTGTCTCCTCTCTGTCTCCCCTCTGCCTCCCCTCTGCCTCCCCTCTGTCTCCCCTCTACTCCTCTCTGTCTCCCCTCTGCCTCCCCTCTGTATCCTCTCTGTCTCCTCTCTGTCTCCCCTCTGTCTCCCCTCTGCCTCCCCTCTGTCTCCTCTCTGTCTCCCCTCTGTCTCCTCTCTGTCTCCCCTCTGCTCTGCCTCCCCTCTGTATCCTCTCTGTCTCCTCTCTGTCTCCCTCTCTGTCTCCTCTCTGTCTCCTCTCTGCCTCCCCTCTGTCTCCCCTCTGTCTCCCCTCTGTCTCCTCTCTGTCTCCCCTCTCCCTCTCTGTCTACTCTCTGTCTCCTCTCTGTATCCCCTCTGACTCCCCTCTGCCTCCTCTGTCACCCTCTGCCTCCTCTCTGTCTCCCTCTCCCCTCTCTGTCTAATCTCTGTCTCCTCTCTGTCTCCCCTCTGACTCCCCTCTGCCTCTTCTCTCACTCCTCTCTGTCTCCTCTCTATCTCCCCTTTGCCCCCCCTCTCTCTCTCTGACTCCCCTCTACTCCTCTCTGTCTCCTCTCTGCCTCCCCTCTGTCTCCTCTCTGTCTCCTCTCTGTCTCCCCTCTGCCTCCCCTCTACTCCTATCTGTCTCCCCTCTGCCTCCCCTACTCCTCTCTGTCTCACCTCTGTCTCCTCTCTGTCTCCTCTCTGTCTCCCCTCTGCCTCCCCTCTACTCCTCTCTGTCTCCCCTCTGCCTCCCCTCTGTCTCCTCTCTGTCTCCCCACTGTCTCCTCTCTGTCTCCCCGCTGTCTCCCCTCTCTCTCCTCTCTGTCTCCTCTCTGTATCCTCTCTGTCTCCCCGCTGTCTCCCCTCTCTCTCCTCTCTGTCTCCTCTCTGTATCCTCTCTAACTCCCTTCTGCATCCCCTCTGTCACCCCTCTGCCTCCTCTCTGTCTCCCCTCTCCCCTCTCTGTCTAATCTCTGTCTCCTCTCTGTCTCCCCTCTGTCTCCCCTCTGCCGCTTCTCCGACCCCTCTCTGTCTCCCCTCTCCCCTCTCTGTCTAATCTCTGTATCCTATCTGTCTCCTCTCTGTCTCCCCTCTGCCTCCCCTCTCTCTCTCCTCTCTGGCTCCTCTCTGTCTCCCCTTTGCCCCCCCTCTCTCTCCTCTCTGACTCCCCTCTACTCCTTTCTGTCTCCTCTCTGCCTCCCCTCTGTCTCCCCTCTGACTCCTCTCTGTCTCCCCGCTGTCTCCCCTCTCTCTCCTCTCTGTCTCCTCTCTGTATCCTCTCTAACTCCCTTCTGTATCCCCTCTGTCACCCCTCTGCCTCCTCTCTGTCTCCCCTCTCCCCTCTCTGTCTAATATCTGTCTCCTCTCTGTCTCCCCTCTGTCTCCCCTCTGTCGCTTCTCTGACTCCTCTCTGTCTCCCTCTCCCTCTCTGTCTAATCTCTGTATCCTTTCTGTCTCCTCTCTGTCTCCCCTCTGTCTCCCCTCTGCCGCTTCTCCGACTCTTCTCTGTCTCCCCTCTCCCCTCTCTGTCTAATCTCTGTATCCTTTCTGTCTCCTCTCTGCCTCCCCTCTGTCTCCCCTCTGACTCCTCTCTGTCTCCCCGCTGTCTCCCCTCTCTCTCCTCTCTGTCTCCTCTCTGTATCCTCTCTAACTCCCTTCTGTATCCCCTCTGTCACCCCTCTGCCTCCTCTCTGTCTCCCCTCTCCCCTCTCTGTCAAATATCTGACTCCTCTCTGTCTCCCCTCTGTCTCCCCTCTGTCGCTTCTCTGACTCCTCTCTGTCTCCCCTCTCCCCTCTCTGTCTAATCTCTGTATCCTTTCTGTCTCCTCTCTGTCTCCCCTCTGTCTCCCCTCTGCCGCTTCTCCGACTCCTCTCTGTCTCCCCTCTCCCCTCTCTGTCTAATCTCTGTATCCTATCTGTCTCCCCTCTGCCTCCCCTCTCTATCTCCTCTCTGTCCCCACCTGTCTCCTCTCTGTCTCCCCTCTGTTTCCTCTCTGTTCCCTATCTGTCTCCCCTCTACTCCTCTCTTTCTCCCCTCTGTCTCTACTCTGTCTCCCCTCTGTCTCCTCTCTGTCTCCCCTCTGTCTCCCCTCTGTCTCCCCTCTGTCTCCCCTCTGTCTCCCGTCTCTCGTCCTCCTATCAGGTAATGTTAGCTCCTATAATGCAAGGCTCTTCTACTCATGACAAGACAGAGGCCTGCAAATGTATTCTTATTCCCTCCATCGTCACTGTTTCTCTCCCTCCATCCCTCCTTCCCCCACTCTGCCTCAAACCAAAACACAAAGTGACACAGACAGACCTCCTCACTCAGCCTGGTGTTCCTAGTAATAAATGGCTTGGCCCTCCTGTGGGGTAAATAACTGAAAATGAGCTGTCACCACATTCTCTCTCTCTCTCTCTCTCTCTCTCTCTCTCTCTCTCTCTCTCTCTCTCTCTCTCTCTCTCTCGCTCTCTCTCTCTCTCTCTTTCTCAATCTCTCTCTCTCTCTCTCTTTCTCAATCTCTCTCTCTCTCTCTCTCTCTCTCTCTCTCTCTCTGTCTCTCTGTATCTCTCTCTCAATCTCTCTCTCTCTCTCTCTCGCTCTCTCTCCCTCTCCCTCTCTCTGTATCTCTCTCTCAATCTCTCTCTCTCTCTCTCTCGCTCTCTCTCTCTCTCTCTCCCTCTCCCTCTCCCTCTCTGTCTCTCTCTCTCCGTATCTCTCTTCCCCCTTCCCCCCCCCTCTCTCTCTCTCTCTCTCTCTCTCTCTCTCTCTCTCTCTCTCTCTCTGTATCTCTCTCTCTCAATCTCTCTCTCTCTCCCCCTCTCTCTCTCTCTCCCCGCTCTCTCTCTCTCTCCCATCTCCTTTTCTTTCTTCACTCTTTTTCTCTCGTGTCAGAGAGTGAAGGCTGCAGAGCTCACTCAATGTTTGTTAATCAGGGCGTGTCAGAGGTGTGTGTGTGTGTGTGTGTGTGTGTTTGTGTGTTAACACGTGCCTAATAGCTGTGGGAGTGTAATTGTCACCATTGTCTTCCCTGTTAAGGACTAATCAAGTTTTTCCACTCCATTTCCAATTTACACCTGCTTGAAATCACTACAATATCCGTCCCAAATGGCACCCTATTCCCTATGTAGTGCACTACTCCTGACCAGGACCCATAGAGATCTGGTCAAAAGTAGTGCACTATATAGGGAAAAGGATGCCATTTGGGACAGGCCACAAGGCATAGTGACATTTCCAAACTAACACAATGGGAGTGATGCCTCACTGTGTGAATCACAAACACAAAGACGGAGACATGAGATGAGTTGTGACTTCATTCTATATAGTGAAAGCAGTAGGGTGTATAGCCCTCCCTCCCTCCCTCCCTCCCTCCATCCATCCCTACTTCCATTCTCTCTCCCTTCTATCACTAAAGTAGATGGTCTCTGTGGTAAATGAGTTGAGTTTGGAGGTAAGCAGTGTGACTGAGATAAGCAGTGTGACTGAGGTAAGCAGTGTGACTGAGATAAGCAGTGTGACTGAGGTAAGCAGTGTGACTTAGGTAAGCAGTGTGACTGAGGTAAGCAGCGTGACTGAGGTAAGCAGTGGGACTGAGGTAAGCAGCGGGACTGAGGTAAGCAGCGGGACTGAGGTAAACAGCGGGACTGAGTGACAAACAACAATGGGCGGTGTGTGGGCGAGAGAGAGAGAGAGTTTGGAATGGTCAATTTGTGATTAATTACTGGCTGAAAGAGATAGATTTTTTGGGGTAGATGTGTGTGAGAGAGAGAGAGAGAAGGGGAGATATACCAAAGTATGTGGACACCCATTTAAATTAGTGGATTCTGCTATTTCAGCCACACCCGTTGCTGACAGGTGTATAAAATCGAGCACACAGCCATGCAATCTCCATAGACAAACACGGGCAATAAAATGGCCTTATTGAAGAGCTCAGTGACTTTTAATGTGGCACCGTCAAAGGATGCCACCTTTCCAACAAGTCAGTTCGTCAAATTTCGACCCTGCTAGAGCTGCCCTGGTCAACTGTAGGTGCTGTTATTGTGAAGTGGAAACGTCTAGGAGCAACAACGGCTCAGCCGCTTAGTGGTAGGCCACACAAGCTCACAGAACGGGACCACCGAGTGCTGAAGCCCGTAGTGTGTAAAAATTGTATTTTACGTAGCACGTAAAAATCACCTGTCCTCGGTTTCAACACTCACTACGAGTTCCAAACTGCCTCTGGAAGCAACGTCAGCACAATAACTGTTTGTAGGGAGCTTCCTGAAATGGGTTTCCATGGCCGAGCAGCCGCACACAAGCCTAAGATGACCATGCGCAATGCCAAGCGGATGGAGTGGTGTAACGCTCGCCGTCATTGGACTCTGGAGCAGTGGAAACGTGTTCTCTGGAGTGATGAATCACGCTTCACCATCTGGCAGTCCGACGGACAAATCTGGGTTTGGCGGATGCCAGGAGAACGCTACCTGATGCCAGGAGAACGCTACCTGATGCCAGGAGAACGCTACCTGCCCCAATGCATAGTGACAACTGTAAAGTTTGGTGGAGGAGGAATAATGGTCTGGGGCTATTTTTCATGGTTCGGTCAAGGCCCCTTAGTTCCAGTGAAGGGAAATCTTAACGCTACAGCATACAATGACATTCTAGACGATTCTGTGCAACAGTTTGGGGAAGGCTCCTTCCTATTTCAGCATGACAATGCCCCCGTGCATACATAAATGGTTTGTCGAGATCGGTGTGGAAGAACTTGACTGGCCTGCACAGAGCCTTGACCTCAACCCATTGAACACCTTTGGGATGAATTGGAACGCCGACTGCGAGCCAGGCCTAATCGCCCAACAACAGTGCCCGACCTCACTAATGCTCTTGTGGCTGAATGGAAGCAAGTCCCCGCAGCAATGTTCCAACATCTAGTGGAAAGCCTTCCCAGAAGACTGGAGGCTGTTATATCAGTAAAGGGGGACCAAATCCATATTAATGCCCATGATTTTGGAATGAGATGTTCCGACGAGCAGGTGTCCACATACTTTTGGTCATGTTGTGTAGCAGCTGTGAGCTGGGAAGGAGTCACAGACGAATAGAGGAGTGAATGAAAGGCAGGAACATAATGAAGTGTGTAGGAGGGAAGGAGGGAGGGAGAGAGGGGGTGATGGAAGAGTGGAAGCCTGGTGGTAATCAGAGGTTGCTGCTGTGTGGTCAAGCTCTGACTGTATACAGTGTGTGTGTGTGTGTGTGTGTGTGTGTGGTCAGTAGCAAGGTCCACTCTGACTGTGTGTGGCCTGCTGTGGTCACCGCCGTGTGACAGACTGACACAAAGGTCTGCTGCCCTCACAGTGTGTGTGTGTGTGTGTGTGTGTGTGTGTGTGTGTGTGTGTGTGTGTGTGTGTGTGTGTGTGTGTGTGTGTGTGTGTGTGTGTGAATTGTCGAATCGCTAACTGCGCCCTCAAGCTGCAACCACTGAGGCATGTCCACCCCGTCTCATTTCACCCCTCTCTCTTACTCTCTCTCTCTCTCCGTATCTAACCCCCCAGCGATTCGCTGCCTCTCTAAACCAATAGGGATCCTTGTCTGCCCACTGAACTGGCCACTTTAAAGTTTAAACACTTCAGACAATTTTTTGCCCTTAAACCCCTTCAACAGACATAGTGTGCATCCCAAATGGTATCCAATGGGCCCTGGTCAGAATGAGTATATATATATATACCATATAGGCAATAGAGTGTCATTCGGGATGCAGCCACAGACATCACATAGACGTCTAATGGGCAAAACAGGAGAGATCATCAAACTATAGACAATCTATCCAACTCTATGGACAAGGACTACTTTTAACCCTTTAGTGGAATGGCTGTGCAGGTGCAAACTTTGGTAAAGGAATTACGGTCAAATCTTCCTCAGGTATTTATGCGACCACGTTTTTTGCCAAAATATCTGCTCCGAATTAAGATTCAAAGATGTCTGCAGAAAGAATGGGGTGTCAGCTATGACAGGGTACTTTGAGTTTGAAAAAGTAGCTTTTGGTTATTGAACTACAGTAAGTGAAGTGGATTTACACCCGGTAATGGAATTACGATAACGGAATGACATCATGGATCACTGATCTGTACCACACAGAAATGTATAATTCTAGAAATGAATGTCATTCTCCTCATGTTTCACAAGTTTGGACATCACAGTAGAGTAGAGTACAGTAGAGTAGAGTAGAGTACAGTAGAGTACAGTAGAGTACAGTAGAGTTCAGTACAGTACAGTTGAGTACAGTAGACGTCCGGTGTCGGTCGCTGCTCAGTGGGTGAGGATGCTGGTTACAGTAAATGGAAAGAGAGGAGGCTCATGGGTAGGTGTCAGTAAGAGCTGGGAGAGGTGACATTACCTGGAGAGAGAGAGAGAGAGAGGGAGAGAGAGAGAGAGATAGAGAGAGAGAGAGAGAGAGAGAGAGAGAGAGAGAGAGAGAGAGAGAGAGAGAGAGAGAGAGAGAGAGAGAGAGAGAGAGAGAGAGAGAGAGAGAGAGAGAGAGAGAGAGAGAGAGAGAGAGAGAGAGAGAGAGAGAGAGAGAGAGAGAGAGAGAGAGAGAGAGAGAGAGAGAGGGGGAGGGGAGGGGGAGGAGAGAGAGAGGGAGAGAGAGAGAGAGAGAGAGAGAGAGAGAGAGAGAGAGAGAGAGAGAGAGAGAGAGAGAGAGAGAGAGAGAGAGAGAGAGAGAGAGAGAGAGAGAGAGAGAGAGAGAGAGAGAGAGAGAGAGAGAGAGAGAGAGAGAGAGAGAGAGAGAGAGAGAGAGAGAGAGAGAGAGAGAGAGAGAGAGAGAGAGAGAGAGAGAGAGGGGGGTTGTCCAGACTCAGGATGTTTTGACACTTCAATTGACCACCAGACAACAGAAAGACAAAAAAATAACATTAATCTGAGCTGAACATAACAGTATGCCAGTGGAAGGGAGGACAGTAGCAGGTGACCCAACTGTGTTACTGACATTCTGTTACTGATTTGTTGGTAATTCTGTTAGTTTTAATTAATCCAGTTTTAATTACTTTATAATTCGTAAGCAAAATGGATATCCGTAAAATCACTATAACTAATGGGTAGGTCTGCCTTTACCTTTTACTTCTGAGAACTTTCATTATCCTCCTCATGGGGGAGAGAAATTATAAAATAATCTTAAAGATATGTCATTTTTTGGAAACGGAATTACAAGGAACAAGGGAATATTTCTTAAATTTACAGAAGGTAAACCATTTCTCCAAAACTAAATATAAGTGTTGATATCAGTGGGCAGGGGTCTTTAGTTCAACATTATGGTGTTTTTATGTATTTCTGATACGTTTCAATACTTTTTCTGGTAAATGTTTTCTAAGACCCCTTTTCCATCTGTTTATACAGAAATCAAAGCCTTTACATCTGCCTAATTGTTAAGATGGAAAATGGTTGAAAAATGTATCTATGCCTTAATTTCCCAAAAATATGGACTCTTTGCTTTCATTTGACACCTAATTTGACATGCTCCTATGAACTTCACATGTTGGAGCTCATGGGTCCTTTTACATGGAAATGCCTGTGGTCAGAAATGGACTGGCCTATAGGGCAGTTTGGGCAAATGCCAGATGGGCTGGTCTTTAACCCATTGGGAGGGTATAAAATTGGGGTTTTGGTGCAGAATGATCATCATAAAAATCTAAAAATATATGGTCCGGTGTGTTAGAAATGCCAGAGCCAATTTCTGGTCCCAGTCCATCCTTTGTTGAAATAACTCAAGTCCTTGTCAGTCCACTA
>NW_025534657.1:40000-65000 GCF_020615455.1 Coregonus clupeaformis
TACCTCACTGTATTCCTCTTCCTCCTCTCTGCCTGTTTCTTTCTACCTCACTGTATTCCTCTTCCTCCTCTCTGCCTGTTTCTTTCTACCTCACTGTATTCCTCTTCCTCCTCTCTGCCTGTTTCTTTCTACCTCACTGTATTCCTCTTCCTCCTCGTTCCCCTTCTCTCCAGTCTCTCTCTCCAGTCTCTCTCTCTCTCTCTCTCTCTCTCTCTCTCTCTCTCTCTCTCTCTCTCTCTCTCTCTCTCTCTCTCTCTCTCTCTCTCTCTCTCTCTCTCTCTCTCTCTCTCTCTCTCTCTCTCTCTCTTTGACTCTCCCCTCCTGCTCTCTGTCTATCCTTGCTCTGCTCACCCTTAACCAGCTCGCTATTGTGATAAAAGACCCCTCATTCCCCTGTGTCTCAGCCAGCTTTATTATTTTACTCTAAAGATCACTGTTACACTATGCAAGCATGTGTGTGTGTGTGTGTGCTTCTGTGTGTGTCTGCTGGGTTGGGAGTTCCACCCTGCTAGTTTGATATCACAGATCTAGGATCAGATTACCACCCATGTATCTCTATCTATCCTAACCTCAACCAGAAGTATTTGACCCTGTATCAGTGGTTTGGGGGAATCAGTCTGAAAGGCAGTGACTGATATAGGATGCTAACCTCAACCATTAGGTGTGTGACAGACAGGGATTTGAACTCCACAACAATACTCTGGGAGATTACTCAATGTCTCATACAGGGATACTCCACAACAATACTCTGGGAGCAACTCAATTTCTCAGACAGGGTTACTCCACAACAATACTCTGGGACCTAACTCAATGTCTCAGACAGGGTTACTCCACAACAATACTCTGGGACCTAGCTCAATGTCTCAGACAGGGTTACTCCACAACAATACTCTGGGAGCTAACTCAATGTCTCAGACAGGCTTACTCCACAACAATACTCTGGGATATAACTCAATGTCTCAGACAGGGTTACTCCACAACAATATTCTGGGACCTAGCTCAATGTCTCAGACAGGGTTACTCCACAACAATACTCTGGGAGCTAACTCAATGTCTCAGACAGGGTTACTCCACAACAATACTCTGGGAGCTAACTCAATGTCTCAGACAGGGTTACTCCACAACAATACTCTGGGATATAACTCAATGTCTCAGACAGGGTTACTCCACAACAATACTCTGGGAGCTAACTCAATGTCTCAGACAGGGTTACTCCACAACAATACTCTGGGAGCAACTCAATGTCTCAGACAGGGTTACTCCACAACAATACACTGGGATATAACTCAATGTCTCAGACAGGGTTACTCCACAACAATACTCTGGGAGCAACTCAATGTCTCAGACAGGGTTACTCCACAACAATACTCTGGGAGCTAACTCAATGTCTCAGACAGGGTTACTCCGTTAGGATGGCAGCTACATGTGAGAGGGTTGAAGGGAGTGTCAGAGTGTAGTAGCTGAGCTGATCTGCCCCCATGTTTCGTTCACTGTAGTACCATGTGGTCCTCTGTAGCGCAGCTGGTAGAGCACGGCGCTTGTAACGCCAAGGTAGTGGGTTCGATCCCCGGGACCACCCATACACAAAAATGTATGCACGCATGACTGTAAGTCGCTTTGGATAAAAGCGTCTGCTAAATGGCATATTATATTATTATAGAGGAAAATCTATATCAGTATAGGAACACACCTTGATACACACACACACCTTAATATGCACACCACACACACACACACACACACACACACACACAGTGACATTTCGATGTCATTAGAGGAACAAAACATATTGTAACAACATTAAACACAACATCCACAGTCTCCTCACAGCCTGTTTGTGAGGTTACATTGTTTATATGTGCGTGTGTGTGATAGTGTCTGCGTGTGCATGTGTGTGTGTGTGTGTGTGTGTGTGAGTGTGTGTGTGTGTGCGTGCGTGTGTGTGTGTGTGTGTGTGTGTAGTGGTAAATTACCCTTAGACGACTAAGAAGAAGCCCTGTGGATTTGTGTGTGTTTGAGACAGATGATGTCTGTGTTTGTGATGACTATAGGGTATGGGGACACACACACACACACACACACACACACACACGCTGTGATGTTTTCTAATGATCCCTACAGCGTAGGGGGCCTCCTACACATCAACACTACAGTAAGTAGATTATCGTCAACACACAAAAACAGGCTAGTGAGTCTGTAGTGTCCCAAATGGCACCCTATTCACTATGTAGTGCACTAGTTTTGACCAGGGCCCTTGGGGCTCACACTTGTTGTTTCTGTACATGGATTTTATCATGTCCCCCTGCTTTCCATCAATTGACAATATATAGCAGACCATCATGCCAAATTGAATCCAAAACTTTTTTGAAATCAACAAAGACTTTGCTTTTGTTTTGTTTTGGATGTCAGTCAATTAGGGTGTGTAGGGTGAATACGTGGTCTGTCGTACGGTAATTTGGTAAAAAATACTATTTGATATTTGCTCAGGATGTTGTTTTCACGGAGGAAATGTAGGAGTCTGCTGTTAATGATAATGCAGATGATTTTCCCATGGTAGCTGTTATTGGGGTTGAATTTGTCTCCACTTTTGTGGATTGGGGTTATCAGTCCTTGGTTCCAAATATTGGGGAAGATGCCAGAGCTGAGAATGATGTTAAAGAGTTTAAGTTTAGCCAATTGGAATTTGTGGTCTGTATTTTTTATCATTTCATTTAGGATACCATCAACACCACAGGCCTTTTTGGGTTGGAGGGTTTGTATTTTTGTCCTGTAGTTCCTTCAATGTAATTGGAGAATCCAGTGGGTTCTGCTGGTCTTTAATAGGTGACTATATGGTTTTTAATTAATCATGTATATGTTTTTGCTGTTTGTTCTTTGATATAAGGCCAAAAAGATTGGAGAAGTGGTTTATCCATACATCTCCGTTTTGGATAGATAACTCTTCGTGTTGTTGTTTGTTTAGTGTGTTCCAATTTTCCCAGAAGTGGTTAGATTCTATAGATTCTTTAGTTACATTGAACTGATTTCTGATGTGCTGTTTCTTCTTTTTCAGTACTGTATTTCTGTGATGTTTTAGTGTTTCACCATAGTGAAGGTGGTTGGATAGGTTCCTCAATTCCTTTCTTAGGTTTTTGCATTCTTCATCAAACCATTTGTCATTGTTGTTCATTTTCTTAGGTTGTCTGATTGAAATGTTTAGATTTAATAGAGAAGCTGAGAGGTCAAATACTCTATTTAGGCTTTTACTGCCAAGTTTACACCTTCACTATTGCAGTGAAACGTTTTGTCTGGGAAGTTGTCTAAAAGGGATTGCATTTTTTGTTGGCTAATTGTTTTCTGGTAGGTTTCTACAGTACTTTCCTTCCATCTATAGCATTTCTTAATAGTATGAAGTATTTTTTTGGGCTTTGATGCCTCATGATTTAATATTGCTCTGTTCAAGTAGGCTGTGATGTTGTTGTGATCTGATAGGGGAGTCATGGTCTCTCTCTCTCTCTCTCTCTCTCTCTCTCTCTCTCTCTCTCTCTCTCTCTCTCTCTCTCTCTCTCTCTCTCTCTCTCTCTCTCTCTCTCTCTCTCTCTCTAATTCAATTCAATTTGCTTTATTGGCATGACGTAACAATGTTTACACTATTAACATAATTAAAATAATAATAATCAATATTGTCAACGGGACAACAGTAACAGCAATAACCAAGAGTCAATATAACAAAATAACCATTGAACAGTAACAATATAGAGGACATGTGCAGGTTGGTTGGTCTGTCAGAAACTGTCCCTCATCTTATGGCAGGAAGCAATGTAGTGCGCTGCCAACCCACAGCTCTCTGCGTCCTCCCCCAACAGGACGGGTAGCCTATTCTCATCAGAGAGGTCTTTGAAACCTTGAAAAAACTGTTTCAAATTTGGGGAAATGACACTCTCTAATTGTTTTATATTTTTGACATTTTGTCAGGAAATGCAGCTCTGTCTCATGTTCTGCTGTGGTGCAGTGGTTGCACAGCCTTTTCTCTACAGGCAGCCAGGTTTTCCTGTGTCTACCCTTCCCAATAGCAAGGCTGTGCTCACTGAGCCTGTACTTTGTCAAGGTTTTTCTAAGGTTTTGATCAGTAACCATGGTCAAACAGTTAGCTACGGTGTACTGTCGATTTAGGGCCAGATAGCACTGCATTTTACTTTGTGCTTGTACTTGTGTTTCCCAATAAGCATTGTAGTTTTGTTTTGACTGTGTTGTAATTTGGTTTATTCTGATTGATTGGATGTTCTGGTCCTGAGGCTTCTGTGTGTTAGTAGAACAGGTTTGTGAACTCAGCCCCAGGACCAGCTGGATGAGGGGACTCTTTTCTTTGCTCAGCTCTTGGCATTGCAGGGCTTGGTAATGATATGAGAGGGGGTCACTGAATTTTAGATGTTTCCTAAACTTAATTGCTCTTTTTTGAGTTTTTATTATTAGTGGATATTGGCCTAATTCTGCCCTGCATGCATTGTTTATAGTTTTCCTCTGGACATGTAGGAGAATCTTACAGAACTCTGCATGCAAGGTTTCAATGGGGTGTTTGTCCCATTTGGTGAAATCTTGTTTTGCAAGTGGACCCCACACCTCGCTGCCATAAAGTGCAATTGGTTCAATGACACATTCAATTCGTTTTAGCCAAATTTTATAGGTATTTCAATTTGAATTTGTTTTTAATGGCATAGAATGCCCTGCGTGCTTTCTCTCTCAGTTCATTCACTGCATCATTAAGGTGTCCAGTTGAGCTTATTTTTAAACCTAAGTAATTGTAGTGTGTGCAGTACTCTATATATTTTGTACCAATTGAGAACTTTGGTCTAATTCCCTGAGATCTGGATCTTCTCTGGAAAATCATTTTAGTACTTTTGGGGTTTACTGCTCTAGCAGGTCCAGGCTCTGCTGTAGGACATGTGCTGTGGGTGACAGCAGGCACAGGTCATCTGCGAAGAGCAGGCATTTAACCTCTGAATTGTGGAGACTAACACCAGGGGCTGGGGATTTTTCTAGAATAGTGGCCAATTGTTGATGTTAATATTAAAGAGTGCAGGGCTCAGATTGCAACCCTGGCAAAGGCCCCGCCCCTGGTTAAAGAATTATGTTATTTTCTTGCCAATTTTGATGCTGCACGTATTGTAATATGTTTTACCCCCTACACCACTTTCAATAACTTTGTAACTTTCTCTCTCTCTCTCTCCCTCTCTCGTTCTCTCTCTGTCTCTGTCTCTGTCTCTGTCTCTGTCTCTGTCTCTGTCTCTGTCTCTGTCTCTCTCTCTCTCTCTCTCTCTCTCTCTCTCTCTCTCTCTCTCTCTCTCTCTCTCTCTCTCTCTCTCTCTCTCTCTCTCTCTCTCTCTCTCTCTCTCTCTCTCTCTCTCTCTCTGTAATCTTGCCATCTGATTTGATGAGTAGAGCAGCAGAGTCACAGTGAAAGAGGAGGCAGACAGACACAGATAGGATATGGTGTCAGTTAGCTGGCTACATAGTTAGGGTGTCTCAACTGCAGTCTTGTCATGTCAGTGTTGTCCCTAGTTTATCTCTGTTCTTTTTCTCTCTTATTCCACAATAGAGGGAGACTCACTATGGAAACCAGACTGGAATATAGAGGGAGACCCACTATGGAAACCAGACTGGAATGTAGAGGGAGACTCACTATGGAAACCAGACTGGAATGTAGAGGGAGACTCACTATGGAAACCAGACTGGAATGTAGAGGGAGACTCACTATGGAAACTAGACTGGAATGTAGAGGGAGACTCACTATGGAAACCAGACTGGAATGTAGAGGGAGACTCACTATGGAAACCAGACTGGAATGTAGAGGGAGACTCACTATGGAAACCAGACTGAAATGTAGAGGGAGACTCACTATGGAAACCAGACTGGAATGTAGAGGGAGACTCACTATGGAAACCAGACTGGAATGTAGAGGGAGACTCACTATGGAAACCAGACTGGAATGTAGAGGGAGACTCACTATGGAAACCAGACTGGAATGTAGAGGGAGACTCACTATGGAAACCAGACTGGAATGTAGAGGGAGACTCACTATGGAAACCAGACTGGAATGTAGAGGGAGACTCACTATGGAAACCAGACTGGAATGTAAAGGGAGACTCACTATGGAAACCAGACTGGAATGCAGAGGGAGATTCACTATGGAAACCAGACTGGAATGTAAAGGGAGACTCACTATGGAAACCAGACTGGAATGCAGAGGGAGATTCACTATGGAAACCAGACTGGAATGTAGAGGGAGACTCACTATGGAAACCACACTGGAATGATACATGCACCATACTGAAGATGTTAACAAGATCATGAACAAAACGTAAACAGTTGATATTTACTGTGAATGCATCCCAAATTACACTCTATTCCCTATGGGCCCTGGTTTAAAGTAGTGCACTACAAAGGGAACAGTGAACCATTTGGGACGCAGCCTGTACGTTAGAGAGTGTTTATCTCTGTGTTCATCGTCTCCAACCCACATATTCTATTTCTGAAAGGCTTTTAGTATTTCCTTCAGACATTTGTTCTAGCACACACACACACACACACACACACACACACACACACACACACACACACACACACACACACACACACACACACACACACACACACACACACACACACACACACACACACACACATTGTCTTTCATTATGAGGGAGGAAAAGAGAACTCTATGGTTGTGTCCCATATGGTACCATATTCCCTGTGTAGTGCACTACTTTTGAACAAGGCTTAAGGGCTTTGGTCAAAAGTAGTGCCCTGTTCAGGGTATCGGGTGCCATTTGGGAATCAGCCCAGGCTTCCTGACATAATTTCCTGCCTAACAGAAAGCAGCAAACTACAGACTCGGTTCGGCTCGGAGACACAGATCTGATTGGTTCACTACAACAGAGTCACGGCACATACATATACCAGCACTGGCTGGCTGCCATATTCTGCACCCCTGATACAATAGGTTTCACTGGCTGCCTGCCATATTCTGCACCCCTGATACAATAGGTTTCACTGGCTGCCTGCCATATTCTGCACCCCTGATACAATCTGTTTCACTTGCTGGCTGCCATATTCTGCACCCCTGATACAATAGGTTTCACTGGCTGGCTGCCATATTCTGCACCCCTGATACAATCTGTTTCATTGGCTGCCTGCCATATACCGCACCACTTGATACAATTTGTGCCACTGGCTGCCTGCCATATTCTGCACCCCTGATACAATCTGTGCCACTGGCTGCCTGCCATATACTGCACCACTTGATACAATCTGTGCCACTGGCTGGCTGCCATATACTGCACCCCTGATACAATATGTGCCACTGGCTGCCTTCCTCCATACATACATAGCTACACAGCTGAATTAATAAAACTTGTTGTGTCCCAAATGTCACTGTATTCCCTTTTTAGTGCATACAACCTTTTCCCCCATAGGGCTCTGGTCAAAAGTAGAGACTAGGCTGCCATTTGGGAGTAAGCCAAGCTTGAGATTGTAGATTATTCTGCTAGGAGCCAAGCAACATCTCTGTACAGATAAAGCTAACGTAGTCTATGTATGGCTGGGTGTATAAGTGTCGCCGGCGGCAACTGTCAATCATCGCTGTCATTTAGTTGAATGAAGCTCTTTTTGAGATCAATGCTGTTTTGTTTTATCACTGAGGCATGATAAAAGTCCCCTATCACTGCATCAAAACACACAGGATGGAAAGATTCTAGTCCAGCTATATGACACAACTTGGTTCTCACACTAGGACGCACACACACACACACACACGCAGGTATGCACATGCACACACACACACACACACGCAGGTATGCACATGCACACACACACACACGTCACCACTCTGCACGGCTCCAGGATCTATTCTATTACAATGAAATGCTCCAGTGAGTTTAAAAGAAGACCCTCCTCCCGTCATCATTCAGACAGAGAAAGAGAAAGAGAGAGATCAATGAATATTAAAGAGTGAGTCAGAGACAGAGAGAGAGAGAGAGAGAGAGAGAGAGAGAGAGAGAGAGAGAGAGAGAGAGAGAGAGAGAGAGAGAGAGAGAGAGAGAGAGAAAGCGAGAGCGAGAGAGAGAGAGAGAGAGAGTGTGAGAGAAACATAGGTTGGATATAGACAGAGACTGAAACATAGGTTGGATATAGAAAGAGACTGAAACGTACAATACCAGTCAAAAGTTTGGACACACCTACTCATTCAAGGGTTTTTCTTTAGTTTTACTATTTTCTACATTGTAGAATAATAGTGAAGACATCAAAACTATGAAATAACACATATGGAAACATGTAGTAACCAACAAAGTGTTAAACAAATCAAAATATATTTTATATTTGCGATTCTTGAAATAGCCACCCTTTGCCTTCATGGCAGCTTTGCACACTCCTGGCATTCTCTCAACCAGCTTCACCTGAAATGCTTTTCCAACAGTCTTGAAGGAGTTCCCACATATGCTGAGCACTTGTTGGCTTCTTTTCCTTCACTCTGCCGTCCGACTCATCCCAAACCATCTCAATTGGGTTGAGGTCGGGGGATTGTGGAGGCCAGGTCATCTGATGCAGCACTCCATCACTCTCCTTCTTGGTAAAATAGCCCTTACACAGCCTGGAGGTGTGTTGGGTCATTTTCCTGTTGAAAAACAAATGATAGTCCAACTAAGCCCAAACCAGATGGGATGGCGTATCGCTGCAGAATGCTGTGGTAGCCATGATGGTTAAGTGTGCCTTGAATTCTAAAGTATCACCAGCAAAGCACCCCCACACCATAACACCTCCTCCTCCATGCTTTACGGTAGGAACTACAAATGCGGAGATCATCCCTTCACCCACACAGCGTTTCACAAAGACACGACGGTTGGAACCAACATTTTCCAATTTGGACACCAGATCAAAGGACACATTTCCACCGGTCTAATGTCCATTGCTCGTCGTTCTTGGCCCAAGCAAGTCTCTTCTTCTTATTGGTGTCCTTTAGTAGTGGTTTCTTTGCAGCAATTCAACCATGAAGGCCTGATTCACACAGTCCCCTCTGAACAGTTGATGTTGAAATGTGTCTGTTACTTGGGCTGTAAAATTCTGGAAACACATCTCCTCCAGAGATGGAGGAAGAGAGAGACCGAGAGAGAGGGTGGGAGAGAGAGAGAGGCCATCTGTAGCTGAGAAAGTGCTTGGGGTGCAGAGTGTGCCATGTTTGTGTTATGTGTGTGTGTGTGTGTGTGTGTGTGTGTGTGTGTGTGTGTGTGTGTGTGTGTGTGTGTGTGTGTGTGTGTGTGTGTGTGTGTGTGTGTGTGTGTGTGTGTGTGTGCTGTGGCGTGATGTGTGTGTGTGTGTTTGTGTGTGTGTTTGGTCCGCTAACCTTGGAGTGGAGGTAATTGGCACTTAACATTAAACGGGCCTCGTCCCAGGGGGATCATTCAGACCAGGGAAACTGATAAGTACAGGCAGTCTGTAGCATGCAGACAAGCTGCCTTCAAAACCATCACTCACAGTCTGTAGCATGCAGACAAGCTGCCTTCAAAACCATCACACGCAGTCTGTAGCATGCAGACAAGCTGCCTTCAAAACCATCACACGCAGTCTGTAGCATGCAGACAAGCTGCCTTCAAAACCATCACACGCAGTCTGTAGCATGCAGACAAGCTGCCTTCAAAACCATCACAAACAGTCTGTAGCATGCAGACAAGCTGCCTTCAAAACCATCACACACAGTCTGTAGCATGCAGACAAGCTGCCTTCAAAACCATCACACGCAGTCTGTAGCATGCAGACAAGCTGCCTTCAAAACCATCACACGCAGTCTGTAGCATGCAGACAAGCTGCCTTCAAAACCATCACACACAGTCTGTAGCATGCAGACAAGCTGCCTTCAAAACCATCACACGCAGTCTGTAGCATGCAGACAAGCTGCCTTCAAAACCATCACACGCAGTCTGTAGCATGCAGACAAGCTGCCTTCAAAACCATCACACGCAGTCTGTAGCATGCAGACAAGCTGCCTTCAAAACCATCACACGCAGTCTGTAGCATGCAGACAAGCTGCCTTCAAAACCATCACAAACAGTCTGTAGCATGCAGACAAGCTGCCTTCAAAACCATCACACACAGTCTGTAGCATGCAGACAAGCTGCCTTCAAAACCATCACACGCAGTCTGTAGCATGCAGACAAGCTGCCTTCAAAACCATCACACGCAGTCTGTAGCATGCAGACAAGCTGCCTTCAAAACCATCACACGCAGTCTGTAGCATGCAGACAAGCTGCCTTCAAAACCATCACAAACAGTCTGTAGCATGCAGACAAGCTGCCTTCAAAACCATCACACACAGTCTGTAGCATGCAGACAAGCTGCCTTCAAAACCATCACACGCAGTCTGTAGCATGCAGACAAGCTGCCTTCAAAACCATCACACGCAGTCTGTAGCATGCAGACAAGCTGCCTTCAAAACCATCACAAACAGTCTGTAGCATGCAGACAAGCTGCCTTCAAAACCATCACACGAAGTCTGTAGCATGCAGACAAGCTGCCTTCAAAACCATCACACACAGTCTGTAGCATGCAGACAAGCTGCCTTCAAAACCATCACACGCAGTCTGTAGCATGCAGACAAGCTGCCTTCAAAACCATCACAAACAGTCTGTAGCATGCAGACAAGCTGCCTTCAAAACCATCACTCACAGTCTGTAGCATGCAAACAAGCTGCCTTCAAAACCATCACACACAGTCTGTAGCATGCAGACAAGCTGCCTTCAAAACCATCACAAAATGTCTGTAGCATGCAGACAAGCTGCCTTCAAAACCATCACTCACAGTCTGTAGCATGCAGACAAGCTGCCTTCAAAACCATCACACGCAGTCTGTAGCATGCAGACAAGCTGCCTTCAAAACCATCACACACAGTCTGTAGCATGCAGACAAGCTGCCTTCAAAACCATCACAAACAGTCTGTAGCATGCAGACAAGCTGCCTTCAAAACCATCACTCACAGTCTGTAGCATGCAGACAAGCTGCCTTCAAAACCATCACACACAGTCTGTAGCATGCAGACAAGCTGCCTTCAAAACCATCACAAAATGTCTGTAGCATGCAGACAAGCTGCCTTCAAAACCATCACACGCAGTCTGCAGCATGCAGACAAGCTGCCTTCAAAACCATAACTAGGGTTTCAAAACTCTGGTAACTTTCCCTAAAATTCCCAGGTTTTGCCCAAAATCCCGGTTCTAGGAATCCTAGATATCCTGCTTATTCCCTCCTGACTACTGGAACCGAGATTTCTGGAAAACCTGGACATTTTGGAAAAACACCGGAATTCTGAAATCCTAACCATAACACGTTGAAAATCTGTAAATTGCATAAAAGCAGCGTTCAAAACCATCGCTCTGTAACATGCAAGCAGCGTTCAAAACCATCGCTCTGTAACAAACAAGCAGCGTTCAAAACCATCACTCCGTAACATGCATTCAAGCAGCGTTCAAACCAACAAGCACACAATACACATTATTACATTAAAAAACATAACTCACACATTATATATGCCTAGGCTTTAGCTCAGAAGGCTAACAATGTCACGGTGTGGAGACTCTCGTTCAAAACCAGTGGTAGGAAACCAATTAAACTTGGTACCCTGTTATGCTTTCCTGTTCCCCTTCTGTCTCCGTCCTTCTCTTTCACCATCTTACTTTCTTTCTTTCTTTCTTGTTAATGCTGTGGGAAAGGGTTGTGCATGTTAAACGGTGTTGCCCTTGAGTCAAGGTCTTCTTCTCCTTCTTGTACTACAGTCACATTCAAAACAATACCACGGTGGTATGCTCACACACACACACTCTCACACACACACACACACACACACACACACACACACACACACACACACTACACACACACACACACACACTCACACACACACACACACACACACACACACACACACACACACACACACACACACACACACACACACACACACACACACACACACACACACACACACACACACATACACACACACACACACACACACACACACTCACACACACACACACACACACACACACACACACACACACACACACACACACACACTCACACACACACACACACACACTCACACACACACACACACTACACACACACACACACACACACACACACACACACACAGAATCTTAAAAGTTGTAAGTTGTTTTGTTTACCGTCATATACTAAGATGAACTAAGAAACTATGGCAACAAACTGTAAGAAAACACATCTTCATTTGTTTGATCAGTCAAACCAGCCAAATACAGGAGCAGAATCTACTAAAGAGTTCCACTTTGGGGAGATACAAGAGGATTTTTACCATCTGTGTTTTAGCTTAAACTTCGTAAAGCTAGCTAATGCTAACATCGTCATTATAACATCAAAAGTTTTACCCAATATACATTAGATCCCAACGGAATGATAAGCTGCTGTATCTATAACCACGTAGCAATTAGCATGTAACGTTTCAATCGGATTACAGTTTTTTTTGATTGCTTAAGCACGATTTTCAAAACAGGGCCCGTGTTTTCAAAACACTACACACAATTAGCACAACCACACACCCAATTAGCAAAACACTACAGATCCTTTGCAAAATTAAACACTCTTGTAAAAACTATACACTTCTTTTTAAAAACCACACTTTGTTACCATATGAAACACACACGTTTCACATTACTATACTCTGTTTGCACGAGTTACACTCTGCTGTGATAAACCTAAAACACTTTTAGCACTTCTACTTCCCTATGATTAGAGTAGGCTACTCTCAACAAAGTACAAATATAATGTAAATTCACCAAACACTACACAAGACCAATGTTGCAGACTGAAGAAACTCATTTATTTCTCAACACGCCCAAAATGTTGACATGGAGATTCATAATACTGTAACCAAACGTCACTTTACGTATTGTAAGTTTTTTAAAAAAAATAAAAAAATAACTAGACATTGTCTCTTCGCCTAGCTGGATCTGGCCAGAGAATTTCATCAACATCGCAGGCAATGTTGTCATTAGCAAGACACATTGGAAAGAAACGTCTTGAATGACGAATCCATCCTTGCATTGCTGCTACCTCCATCTGGTCACAGGCCTCCTCCATGGCTTGGATGAGGGGTACCTCAGCCTGGAGACGGAGATCATATACCTTCCACCGCCATGCCGAGAAAAACTCTTCTATAGGGTTGAGGAATGGAGAGTATGGTGGAAGATATAGGACGGTGAAATGTGGATGTTGCTGAAACCAGTTCTGAACCAGAGCAGAGCGGTGGAAAGACACATTGTCCCAGACAACAATGTATTGCATATGATCGATTTGATTTGCTGCTGTTATGTTGTGCAATTGGTCCAAGAATGTGAGTATGAGTGCTGTGTTGTAAGGGCCCATATGGGCATGGCGGTGGAGGACCCCATTCTGTGTAATGGCTGCACAGAGTGTTATATTACCCCCACGTTGCCCTGGGACATTGACTATAGCCCTGTGGCCAATGATGTTTCTTCCCCTCCTTCGTGTTCTCATCAGGTTGAACCCAGCCTCATCTACGTAAATGAACTCATGCTGGATCTCCTCTCCATCTATTCGTAAAACTCTCTGAAAAACAGTGTCAGGCAAAATTGTGTAGTTCAGTGTAGATCTAGTATACATTTTACAGTACAGTAAAAGATTATGAGACAGTATGCAAGATCACACTGCTAAAGTGAATACATACCTCTGCATAATCATGCCGCAGTCGTTTCACCCTTTCGGAATTGCGCTCGAAAGGCACTCGTTAAATTTGCTTCATTTGAATATGTTATTTTTTTAGGATGCGTGCCAGTGTTGATGTTGAGACCTGATGGATATCGTTGAGAATGGCGTGGTTATTGACAATGTTAGCTTGGAGCTGCTTGAGTGTTATAGCATTGTTGGCCAAAACCATGTTTACTATCTCCCTCTCTTGCTGTTCTGTGAACATAGGAGGCCCTTCCCCCTTGTCGTCCCTGACCCTCAATCCTATGTAGAAAAAAAAACAGTATACAATAGTACAGTAATTTCACAGGAAAAGGTAACAGAAGTGCTGATAGTGCATAGAATATAGTACTGTAAGCAGTTACTGAAACCGTGCAGATGTTTTTGATATGATGATATTTTTACAATACCTATTTTCCAGTCGAAATGTTCTCATCACACTTTGCCACTGTATATCGGCTTAGATTTGGCTGTACTCGCAGTCCAGCCTCCCTCAGCGTCAGGCCGTGGTTGACAATGTGGTCAACCAGTGTTGCGCGGATCTCATTTGTCAGATTCGGTCCTCTTTGAGCACCTTCTTGTCTTCCTCTTCCTCTTCCTCTTCCTCTTCCTCCTTCCTCCTCCTCCTCCTCATCCTCGTTCTCCTCCTCGTCCTCCTCGTTCTCCTCGTCCTCCTCGTTCTCCTCGTTCTCCTCGTCCTCCTCCTCGTTCTCCTCGTCGTCCTCCTCCTCCTCCTCGTCTTACTCTTTCTCTGACTCTTTCCATTGTGCTTGAAGACCGATGAACTCACCTGCTGCTTTTTATAGTGCTTATACACCTGATTGGTGTGTCTACAATTAAGCAAACGAGTGTTTGCACACCTGATGACTGTGTTGAACCAATTGGTTGGACGGTGTGGTAATTTGACAGTCAGTGCTTTGGTATTGCAAGGACGTGACTTCATGATAGATTTTTGTGTGTAATGTATGTTAAGTGTGTTTAGTGTTTTGCAAATCACTGTGTGTAGAGTTTTGCAACAAGTGTAAGGTTGACAATGTGCTTATAGTTGTGCAAATATGGGCTGATGTTTTGCTTCTTGAGTGTAAGGTTTTGCTAATAGTGTACTACTTTTAATTTTAGTGTGTAAGCAATCCAAAAAAACTGTAACAAGAAAGTTACTTTTAGATGGATCATTTTTCAACATAGAGTATTAAGACTGGGAGTGTGGTTTACGATACATTGAATTAACAGTGCATACATTGTCCTCATCTAAAACATTGTCTGGAACTGTCTAGAACTGTCTCACTCCTCAGGTCTGATTGACAGATTTTTAACAAGGAAGGCGATGAGAAGCTCATTAAAGCTACCTACCTACCTACACACACATACACACACACACACACACACACACACACACACACAAACACACACACACACACACAAACACACACTTGGCTCTACAGTGCCAATATTCAAACTCAAGGGACTCAATTATTGCCACAGACGAGTCGAGACTCAAACTTCTTTATATTATTAACAGGACTTCATTTTAATATTCAAGAATATTTCTTATTAACTAAGGGAAGAAAGAAAGAGAGAAAAGAGATGGAAAAAAGAGAAAGTGAGAACACGTCTTCGTTCCTTTCTGCCAAAATAAAAGGTGTTGAGATTAAAAGCCTGCAGGTCTTCTCTTTGAAGAAACAGGAACATTATTTAAAATTAACAAGACTACTGATTTATCCCCCCAATAAGACTATTAGTTCTCTTCTCCCCCGTTCTGTCTCTCTTTCAACAAGTTTTCCACCACCAGGTTTCTCACATTCTCTCAGTCTGTTTGTTCCCTCCTCGTTTCACGTTCTTTGTGGCTCAGTTGGTAGAGCATGGCACTTGCAATGCCAAGGTTGTGGGTTTGATTCCCACGGGGGACCAGTATGAAAATGTATGCACTCACTACTGTAAGTTGCTCTGGATAAGAGTGTCTGCTAAATGATGTAAATGTCATTTTTTGTCCAGCGGTGCACGCTTTTAGGAGCAGATACTGTAGATGGTGGCCTCTCTCTCTCTCTCTCTCTCTCTCTCTCTCTCTCTCTCTCTCTCTCTCTCTCTCTCTCTCTCTCTCTCTCTCTCTCTCTCTCTCTCTCTCTCTCTATTTCTCTCTCTCTATTTCTCTCTCTCTTCCTTTCTCTCTCTTCCTCTCTCTCACTCTCTATTTCTCTCTCTCTCTATTTCTCTCTCTCTCTCGCTCTCTCTCTCTTTCTCTCTCTGCCATATAACAGAAATGATCAAAAGCTCCGTCTTTTTATATAGGCATGAAATATATCTCAGATTCATTTCCGATGCTTTTTTAACAGGATGCCACATGGGTGGGTGCCCAATGCTTTGAGAGTGTGACTGAATGCTTTGTTTTCATCTAAATAACATCACACCCACACTCACGTACACACACCGCGCGCACGCACACAAAAACACACACCACCGTCCTGCCTCTTTCCTTGACTACTGTGGGATGAATCATAAAGTACCTCCATTTAAACAAACGGAACCGGTTTCAAATATATTATATAAAATGCTCTGGGCCCGATTTCCCGAAAGCATCTTAAGGCTACGTTAATCGTTCGAACTTTCGTAGGAGCATGGTTAAATGTCCCAAAACCAGACAAGCCAGACAAAAAGAGGTGTTTCCCAAAACCATCATTACTAACGTTGCACTTCAAAACGCTTGTTATTTACCGTCTGTCTCATACAGAACAGCTAAGGGCGTCGTTAGATGCTTTTTTCACGTCACTTTATACACAGGATGTATCCGCTAAACATAGAAGATGTTTATCTGTCTCTCTGTGACCACCAATAGCTTCACAGCAAAGTTGACTACAAACGTTTGTTGCCAAAGTCTTTGAAACTGTTACAAACAAGCGAAGGATCAAAACCGAGACGTCTGCACTATAAGCTACATAGACCTGTAAATGGCGTTTGGCCCCGTGTAGCTCAGTTGGAAGAGTTTGCAACGCCAGGGTTGTGGGTTCGATTCCCACGGGGGGGGCAGTATGAAAAATGTATGCACTCACTAACTGTAAGTTGCTCTGGATAAGAGCATCTGCTAAATTGTAAAAATGTAAATAAATCAAATCAAAAAAATGTTGTCACATACAGGTGTTTAGCAGATGTTATTGCGGGTGTAGCGAAATGCTTGTGCTTCTAGCTCCGACAATGCAGTAATATCTAAGAATTTCACAACATATACCCAATACACACACATCTAAGTAAGGAATGGAATTAACAATATATACATATATGGATGAGCAACGACAGAGCGGCATGGACTAAGATACAGTAGAATATTATAGAAAACAGTATATACATATGAGATGAGTAATGCAAGATATGTAAACATTATTAAGTGACTAGTGTTCCATTTCTTAAAGTGGCCAGTGATTTCTAGAGGCAGCAGCAGCCTCTAATGTGCTAGTGATGGCTATTTAACAGTCCGATGGCCTTGAGATAGAAGCTGTTTTTCAGTCTCTCTGTCCCAGCTTTGATGCACCTGTACTGACCTCGCCTTCTGGATGATAGTGGGGTGAACAGGCAGTGGCTTGGGTGGTTGATGTCCTTGATTATCTTTTTGGCCTTCCTGTGACATAGGGTGCTGTAGGTGTCCTGGAGGGCGGGTAGTTTGCCCCCGGTAATGTGTTTGGCAGACCGCACCACCCTCTGGAGAGCCCTGCGGTTGCGGGCGGTGCAGTTGCCGTACCAGGCGGTGATAGAGTCCGACAGGATGCTCTCAATTGTTCATCTGTAAAAGTTTGTGAGGGTTTTAGGTGCCAAGCCAAATGTATTTAGCCTCCTGAGGTTGAAGAGGCTCTGTTGCGCATTCTTTACCACACTGTCAGCGTGAGTGGACCATTGTGTCGTCTGCAAACTTGATGAACAGGGAGTACAGGAGGGGGCTGAGCACACACCCTTGTGGGGCCCCAGTGTTGAGGATCAGAGAAGTGGAGGTGTTGTTTCCTACCTTCACCACCTGGGGGCGGCCCATCAGGAAGTCCAGGACCCAGTTGCACAGGGCGGGGTTCAGACCCAGGGCCTCGAGCTTAATGATGAGCTTGGAGGGTATTACGATGTTGAATGCTGAGCTATATAATTCAGTAATATTGAAATCAATTACATGATAATTCAATTGAGTTCTATTTAGCTAATTGTAGGCTACAGTCTGTATATACACTACCAGTCAAAAGTTTGGACACACCTACTCATTCAAGGGTTTTTCTTTATTTCTACTATTTTTTATATTGTAGAATAATAGTGAAGACATCAAAACAATTAAACACCTAAAGTTAAACCTAACCTTAAAAGTTCAGAGTTAATGCCTAAACTTAACCTTAAACACTTTGAAATTTGACTTTTGGAACAACTTCGAAATTTGACGTTTGAGAAACATGTATGAATATCTAATTCTGACGTGAGACTGTGAGAGCTAGATGTAAATGTGAGTGATTATGTATTTATTTCAACTCATACATCATATAGTCTGCATCCCAAAATGCACCTTATTTACTATATAGTGCACTACTTTTGACCAGGATCCCATAGGGCTCTAGTTAAAGTAGTTCACCACATTAGGGACTAGCGTGCCATTTGGGACGAACACAAAACCTTTCCGTTGGAGCTCATAAATAACAGTAGTTGATTCCATAGCCGCTGGAAGTAGGGGGTGCTGAGAGTGCTATCTCCTGATAAATCATTAAAAAAAACATATACATTTTTATATAAAAACTTTTTTCCACAAAAATGGGTGAACTAGGTCTTTATTGGTCCCGTATCAGCAGACAACAGTACTCCTGAGTACCTCAGAATCTTTCTCTTGATGAGTGGATGAGTACGTCTGTATTTACATCTCATGATATAGGATGTTTACATTGCCACAAACACGGCGCTAGTTGAAACATAAGGGAGTCAACACAAATCCATGTAGTGATTCACACCCACACGTCAACACATGAAAAGCACCAGGATTACACCTCTATTCAATCACATGCTAATCAACTGTTCGATTTACATACCCTCACTTAGAATACAAGTACTGTATTAAGGTATAATGATTTGCTAACACACCAAGTATCAAGTCTATCATGGTATAGTGTATCATGGTATAGGGCATCATGGTATAGGGCATCATGGTATAGGGCATCATGGTATAGGGTATCATGGTATAGGGCATCATGGTATAGGGCATCATGGTATAGGGCATCATGGTATAGGGTATCATGGTATAGGGTATCATGGTATAGGGCATCATGGTATAGGGCATCATGGTATAGGGTATCATGGTATAGGGCATCATGGTATAGGGCATCATGGTATAGGGTATCATGGTATAGGGTATCATGGTATAGGGTATCATGGTATAGGGCATCATGGTATAGGGCATCATGGTATAGGGCATCATGGTATAGGGTATCATGGTATAGGGCATCATGGTATAGGGCATCATGGTATAGGGTATAATGGTATAGGGTATCATGGTATAGGGTATCATGGTATAGGGCATCATGGTATAGGGCATCATGGTATAGGGCATCATGGTATAGGGTATCATGGTATAGGGTATCATGGTATAGGGTATCATGGTATAGGGCATCATGGTATAGGGTATCATGGTATAGGGCATCATGGTATAGGGCATCATGGTATAGGGTATCATGGTATAGGGCATCATGGTATAGGCCAGGAGTATTCAACTCTTATCCTACGAGGTCCGGAACCTGATGGTTTTTTGTTCTACCTGATAATGAATTGCACAATCCTGGTGTCTCGGGTCTAAATCAGTCCCTGATTACAGGGGAACAATGAAAATCAACAGTGGAACTGGCTTCGAGCTCTAGATTTGAATTTGCCTGGTATTGTGTATCAAGTATCAAGGTATAGTGGACTAGAGAGGGATGTCGAAACTACACTAGTAAAAGTCACGGAGTTCTAGAAGTTTCAGTATCTGTTAGAACGTATGTCCTCTAGAATGATAAGGACAGTTACAGACGTTATGTACATCAGTCCTGGATGTATTGCCGCCCATTCCAAAATGTGTCTCTTCAAATAATTTTTTGAGAGCGTGTCCTCTAGATTAGAATGACAAGGACAGTTCTACAAGTCATATACATCAAAGGATGGAAGGATGGAAGTATTGGTGCCCATTACAAAATGTGTCTCTTTATAAAATTATAGTGGTAGGATACAGAGATTTGTGAAGGGAAGGAACCTCATCCATTCCAATGATTTGTCCAACCAGTCAGACGATTTCTCAGTCTAGGAAGCCAGATATGACCTAATCCAAACTCCATTTTGGCTCTGTGTGATATCTTGTTTCTCTGCTCCCCTGACTGAATGAATTGCTGACAGAGAAGCTGGAGGAGCAGACAGAGAGAGGAGGAGAGAAAGTCTTTGAAATGTCTAACCTGGTCTGTCTGTCTGTCTGTCTGTCTGTCTGCCCTCCCTCCCTCAGGAAGGTGTTGGAGGTCTGGGATGTTTTCACCCTCTGATTCCACCTTCACAGAATTACGTGTAATGACAGACACTAACACTGAAAGACAGACAGACAGGCAGACAGAGAGACAGGCAGACAGGCAGATAGGTAGGCATGGTCAGACAGACAGGTAGGCAGACAGGCAGACAGACAGGTAGGCAGACAGACGGGTAGGTAGGCATGTCGAGACAGATGGACAGCCAGATAGCCAGACAGACAGACAGATAGGCAGGTAGGCATGTCGAGACAGGCGGATAGACAGACAGACATGCAGGCAGGCAGGCAGGCAGGCAGGTAGACAGACAGGCAGGCAGGCAGGCAGGCATGTCGAGACTGGCGGATAGACAAA
Source organism: Coregonus clupeaformis (assembly GCF_020615455.1). NCBI lineage: Eukaryota > Metazoa > Chordata > Actinopteri > Salmoniformes > Salmonidae > Coregonus > Coregonus clupeaformis. The sequence continues at coordinate 60,610 of NW_025534657.1, forward strand.
CAGAAAGACAGACAGACGGACAGAAAGGCAGACAGGCAGACAGGCAGGCAGGCAGACAAAAGGTTGTTTTAGCCTGAACAAAAAACAATAAAAAACCAGACCCTCAGTCACTTGTCCCTACATTGGCTTGTGTTGATCTCTATGTTCAGTCATTGTGTTTACATTGAATCCTGTCCTGTCTTCTTTTCAGCCAATGAACTTTCCTCTTTTCCTCTGCTGCTGTTGAAAGCCCAGGGCATTCTCCTTCTCTTCAGAGACACAATTGGTTTCGTGCTCTGTCTGTTAACTGTGTCTGTGTGTGTGTGTGTGTGTCTGTGTGTGTGTGTGTGTGTGTGTGCCTCCATTTGTCTGTGGGTGTGTGTGTGTGTGTGTGTGTGTGTGACTGTGTTTGTGTTTGTGTGTGCGTGAGTGAGTGTATGTGTTTCTCTCTCACTTTCTGTGTGTGTGTGTATGAGTGCAGGTCAAGCCAGACAACGAGTCATTTCTAAATGAATGGGAAGCTGATTGCATCTATTCTCCTCTTCTAACAGTCCTTGAAGTTTTCTATTCCCATCAGGTCTCTATAGACAGCTTGTTGCAGCATACTAATATGTTTATGTATTTCAACATATAAAGAAATAATAAAGAATAACCCCCCATCTCCCTCCTGCCTCCCCCATCTCCCCTTCACCCCATCTCCCTCCTGCCTCCCCCCTCTCCCCTTCACCCCATCTCCCTCCTCCCTCCCCCATCTCCCCTTCACCCCATCCCCTCCTGCCTCCCCCCTCTCCCCTTCACCCCATCTCCCTCCTCCCTCCTCCCTCCTCCCTCCTCCCTCTCCCCTTCACCCCATCTCCCTCCTGCCTCCCCCCTCTCACCTTCACCCCATCTCCCACCTGCCTCCCCCCTCTCCCCTTCACCCCAACTCCCTCCTGCCTCCCCCCTCTCCCCTTCACCCCATCTCCCTCCTGCCTCCCCATCTCCCCTTCACCCCATCCCCTCCTGCCTCCCCCCTCTCCCCTTCACCCCATCTCCCTCCTGCCTCCCCCCATCTCCCCTTCACCCCATCCCCTCCTGCCTCCCCCCTCTCCCCTTCACCCCATCTCCCTCCTGCCTCCCCCATCTCCCCTTCACCCCATCCCCTCCTGCTTCCCCCCCTCTCCCCTTCACCCCATCTCCCTCCTCCCTCCTCCCCTCCTCCCTCCTCCCTCTCCCCTTCACCCCATCTCCCTCCTGCCTCCCCCTCCCCCCCTCCCCTTCACCCCAACTCCCTCCTGCCTCCCCCCTCTCCCCTTCACCCCATCTCCCTCCTGCCTCCCCCATCTCCCCTTCACCCCATCCCCTCCTGCCTCCCCCCTCTCCCCTTCACCCCATCTCCCTCCTGCCTCCCCCATCTCCCCTTCACCCCATCCCCTCCTGCCTCCCCCTCTCCCCTTCACCCCATCTCCCTCCTGCCTCCCCCCATCTCCCCTTCACCCCATCCCCTCCTGCCTCCCCCCTCTCCCCTTCACCCCATCTCCCTCCTGCCTCCCCCCATCTCCCCTTCACCCCATCCCCTCCTGCCTCCCCCTCCCCCCTTCACCCCATCTCCCTTCTGCCTCCCCCCTCTCCCCTTCACCCCATCCCCTCCTGCCTCCCCCTCTCCCTTTCACCCCATCTCCCTCCTGCCTCCCCCTCCCCCCTCCCCTTCACCCCATCTCCCTCCTGCCTCCCCCACTCCCCTTCACCCCCATCTCCCTCCTGCCTCCCCCTCTCCTCTTCACCCCATCCCCTCCTGCCTCCCCCCTCTCCCCTTCACCCCATCATCCTCCTGCCTCCCCCTCTCTTTTCTTTCTCCATAGTAGGATTAGGGCATTAGGAGCTAATCTAGGTTGGTGCTGAGCATTACGAAGGCAACTGCAACAAGATCTCATAGTTTCCCTTCGAAATTCGAAGTATTATGGATGAATGTTTATTTTTGATGCATTACTTCCGCGTGGTTACAGGGTTAATTCTGCTTGGTTACCGGGTTAATTCCGCTTAGTTAAAGGGTTAAAACAGAAACAACTCAAAGGGTTAAGTTAAGGTCTTCACTCAGAGTGGTTAAGGTTAAGGCTACGGTTCGGGGAAGGCTTTAAACTAAATAATTAATAACAACGTGCTATTACCATCAGGTATCATTAGCATTATCCTTATTCTCGTGGCTTGCTAGAGCATTGTGAAATGCCATTGTGACGTGTTCTTAGCATAGCGCTCCGAGCATCATGAGGTCCCTCCCATTGCAGGGTAATTGTAAAATGTTTTTTGGGTGAGCGTATAGGAAGGAATATATTGACGTTCCTTTTCAAACGCCCGAAAATCGCTGTCTATTTCTAGTGATCGGTCTGGGCAGCACACACACACACACACACACACACACACACACACACACACACACACACACACACACACACACACACACACACAGCATTGCAAAGGCAACATGGACTTGTTAACTGACGCCCACTCAGCGCTGGCACTGCCAACCATCTCCATTAATTCCATCCTGGTGTGTGTGAGTATGTGTGTGTGTGTGTGTGAGAATGTGAATGTGTGTGTGTGTGTGTGTACCCATTAATTCCGTCTATCTTTGGCTAGAGCTGCTCACACATGCCAAAGCAGCGGGCATGGAGAAACAGAGGTCTGCACACACACATGCCGGCCTGGAGAAACACAAGGACACATGTATGCAAACCCAATTATCTGAGGCAACACTTCATCAAGAGGCGAATACTGCTTATAAAGCTCTTGAGATGCCTGACATAACCCCTGCCATGACATTTTCACATGCTCTCTCTCTCTCTCTCTCTCTCTCTCTCTCTCTCTCTCTCTCTCTCTCTCTCTCTCTCTCTCTCTCTCTCTCTCTCTCTCTCTCTCTCTCTCTCTCTCTCTCTCTCTCTCTCTCTCTCTCTCTCCCCCTCTCTCTCTCTCTCTCTCTCTCTCTCTCTCTCTCTCTCTCTCTCTCTCTCTCTCTCTCTCTCTCTCTCTCTCTCTCTCTCTCTCTCTTTGTTGCGGTTTCTTTCTCTCTGCACACACACGCACATGACTCTTACATATAAACAAACAAACAAGAATACACAGCCTGAAGACAACAACAACAGCATCACATCTGCATCCCAGATGGCACCCTATTCCCTACATAGTGCACTACTTTAGACCAGAGTCCTATGGGGAATAGGTGGCTATTTGGGATGCAGCCTGTGTCTTCCACTGAGCAGGACTAAAGACGAACACGATGGATGGATAAACTCATGGATGGACGGATGGATGAAAGGATGGATGGAAGGATGAATAGAGCGCAAAACGAGTGCTGAGACACTTGACAACTCCACATCAAACATCAAAACAGGTGGAGAGCTCGTTTGCAGTCAGGACTGAATTACAGCAGCAGGTGTGGTGCAGCGATTGCTATCTCCACCACTATCTCCACTACTATCTCCACAACTATCTCCACAACTATCTCCACCACTATCTCCACTACTATCTCCACAACTATCTCCACAACTATCTCCACCACTATCTCCACTACTATCTCCACAACTATCTCCACAACTATCTCCACCACTATCTCCACTACTATCTCCACAACTATCTCCACAACTATCTCCACCACTATCTCCACCACTATCTACACCACTATCTCCTCTACTATCTCCACAACTATCTCCACCACTATCTCCACCACTATCTCCACTACTATCTCCACAACTATCTCCACAACTATCTCCACCACTATCTCCACCACTATCTCCACCACTATCTCCACCACTATCTACACAACACTTTGATGTAACATCTGCCTCATTAACCTTCTCTCTCTCTCTCTCTCTCTCTCTCTCTCTCTCTCTCTCTCTCTCTCTCTCTCTCTCTCTCTCTCTCTCTCTCTCTCTCTCTCTCTCTCTCTCTCTCTCTCTCTCTCTCTCTCTCTCTCTCTCAATTCAATTCAAGGTGCTTTATTGGCATGGGAAACATATGTTTACATTGCTAAAGCAAGTGAAATAGATAATAAACAAAAATAAAATAAACAATAAAAAAGGTGCAGTAAACATTACACTCACAAAAGTTCCAAAGGAGTAAAGACATCTCAAATGTCATATTATGTGCAAAAGGGAAAATAATTCAACATAAATATGGGTTGTATTTACAATGGTGTTTGTTCTTCACTGGTTGCCCTTTTCTTGTGGCAACAGGTCACAAATCTTGCTGCTGTGATGGCACACTGTGGTATTTCAACCAATAGATATGGGAGTTTATCCAAATTGGATTTGTTTTCTAATTCTTTGTGGGTCTGTGTAATCTGAGGGAAATATGTGTCTCTAATATGGTCATACATTTGGCAGGAGGTTAGGAGTGTGCACATAGCCTGTCTTCTCTTGAGAGCCAGGTCTGCCTAC